>NC_060155.1:1682620-1731759 GCF_021292245.1 Micropterus dolomieu | reverse complement strand
GCAGGGCCCGCGCCACGGGGAAAACACATCCGGCCATCCTCGGAAAGAGAGCCATGCTGTACCTCAGTACCCGCACAGAAAGGGCTTCGCAACGGGCGCAGGCAGCCCCCTCGAGAGCTGCCCGTGCGTGCTCCATCCCCTAACATGAGACACACATCTCATGAGAATCTCCATCCGTGATGTACCGAGGGCAAGAAAAAACACACCTTCTGTACATCTGGTTGCCGGACATGCTGGTAGACTTCTTCTTCAGGTAAGACACACTGCTTGTAGGACTGGAGCTTTCTTCAAACAACATACAGAGCGCCTGCTGAATAGAAAAAAGCTAATGATGAGTGTGTACAGGTGTGCTTTATACTCCTCCGGTTATTCCGTCACACCGTACCGTTCTAGCAACAAGCCAATAGGATTGGAGTGATTTCATTCACGTTCAGACCTGCTTCGCCTAGAGGCGTTCCCATAGTGTCGTAACCGACGCAGTTCGAGTTCCCTCGAAGGGGAACCAGGAAGCACAGGCCTCCACCTTGGAGCCTGGTATCCAGTTTGTATAACACATCCATGAGTGTGATGCTGTTATGGAGCTGTAAAACAACCAGGGAGGAGGTTGGGGTGTATGGATGGGTCTATAAAGCTTGTGATTTTAAAAAGCAACTATGAACAGTTATTTCAGTCATATTAGAAAATATATTCTGCTAATTTGGGGAAGATGTAGTCCACCTAGAATCCCTTAAAAACACATTACATCCTGTTACATTATTTAGCAATAAGTGTACATTTTTGCACAGACTGAAATACACCGGAGGACTTCATGATGTCACTTATGAACTCCTGATCCTCCATCATGAAAGACATTTTTCTGCATAGATAAGTACTTTTTGACAGCTGGTCATATACTGTCCACTCATCAAGACGAGTCAGAGGTGAGTCCCAGCAGAGGGGATCAACAATCAACAATCAGACCCAGCAATCGATTCAGCACTATTCGATTCTAAAATGGCATTATCAATAAGGAAGTGTTCACAGATGTCTATTCTGTTTTTGAAAATCAGGAAGATAAACATCTGTGGATTTACAAGAAACTCATGTCTACAGTTCCGTTTTTAATAGTCACATGCAGGATCTGGCAGCAGACAGTAACTTCCTCGCAGCAGCAGCAGTGTCACCTTGGCTCAGAGCCAGCTCAGTGGGAGTGACTCCTAAATGAACATGTAACTTCAGACTGTCAGGGCCACTGCATGCTCTGCTCTCTAACAGCCAAACTGGTTCTGGTGCCGGAGATATACTACCACATGAAGAGATAAACCAGAGCTAAACCTGACTTCAGGCACAGGCTTCGGGAACAAACAACAGCTGTTTCTCAGGTATATCAGGGATTCAGACCAGCTGCTTTTTGTTACATGTGTCATGTTGAAGCATACAAGTTATATCCAGATGAACTGAAGGATGTTGTGCTCCTTTATGGATTGAGAAAATCCTCTAGGCTGCATGATCGCACTTCTGCTGACATGTTTATCAACTACACTCAGGTAACTGTTAAAAATAGCAAGCTTGTCTGACTTTGCAGCTGATTTTTACAGTAAAATTAGGTTCTCCGTCACTTTTTCCTTGGTATGGTTCAGCAGAGAGGAGGCTGACAAAGTCCCCCAAAGTACATCCTACTGTCTGTCAAAACAAAGTGTTTTCTGATCTGCCCCCTATTGAAATAATTTATCAGTGCCTTTCACAATTGTTACAAATGACTTAGTTAAGCATTTTCTGATCTACAAACTCTATATTAAAGCAGCATATATGCAGCATATACTGATGTTTTTGGCCACATGGGGCAGCACCACATGCTGAAAACACATTACTAACATATCATCTTATAAAGTTGTTATGTTGAATGTGTTAGCTTCACAGCAGCAACTGTAGCGACAGTTTGCTAACCCACAATTTAGCTAACGTTAGTTACATTACTTGCTGTGTCGTTGTTTGCTCTATATCATGGTGTTTGTCATGGTTTTGAATTTCTCCAAAATCGATTACTCTACCTTTAAATCTGTCTGTCGATCCAACAATCCACCCTGAGGTTTTGTGGGTCTTTAACAACAAACAACCCGATGCTGTCACCTCTAAGTATTGGAAATGTTAAAGCAATTGACTTTACAAAACACATACTGTATGTCTCTGTTTAATGTTAATGGAGCATGTTTTATTCAGTTTATTATGTCATGAATTATAGTACATACGAATATTACACATTTATAGTTAACAGAGCCCACACCTTACATTTTATCTCTCCGTAAGCCACCACTGACTCTCCCACTGGTGCAACATTTGTAGAAAATAAATGGCATTACTCTAAATGACCACAACCACAGAGTCCATTAGGAACCCTGAACTGAATCCACAAGTAGTTCACATAAACAGATTGTTATGGCAAAACTCCACAAGGTGGATGAAACTGTTTTCGTTCACTGGAGTCGTGTGTTTGGATCTATATGAAACAGAAATCCCCAGACTTCTGCGTTGCCAATATGCTGGATGAATGTTGTGGATGCACTAATCGACAAGGAAACAAGCCTATGCTGTGTTAGGTCAAGGATTCCCTACAAGGTAAACGTAGCAGTCGAGCGCTGGCAGGGACCTGACGGTTTTTAACGGCGGAAATACGGCAGCGGGTGCTGTATATGGATTGCAAGTGCCCCAACACGTTTGTGTCCATGTCTATGTTTTTCTTGGTATGAGAGATGATCCAAATAAAATTTAACAGCTTTTGCAGCGTCTCTACGAGGGAGTCCGGTGTGAGCCGCTATCTTGGTCTGTTGTTTTTCCCTCCAGGTCACTGCGCATGTCACGTGACTGAAAACTATGAACAGCGCAGTCAAACATTCCACAATGAAATAAAAAAGTCCATGGCATTGACGTACAACACAAACATTCATTTAACAACTGAATCTGGACGTTTAAATTTATATATAAAAGTCCTGCACTCCAACTTTTAAACCAAGTTCAAATGATGTTTTGGTTTTGTTTGTTTTTTACTTTGATTTTCAAACAGCTGTTAGTTTAAATTTATTTTTGTTCCATTTAGTGATTATTTAAAATCAATTAGCAGCGTCTTAAGATGCGTGTAATCCATCACAATGAACATCAAGTCTGTATTGGTTTAGTTTGGTCATGGTAACAATACCATGTGCGATAATAATGTTCGACTTGAACGTCTAATGTCTTTAAAGTATTAACTTAATGCAGACTTGATGTCTACTGCGATGAATTTCACCACCCAAGCAAGTTTGAAGAGTTTGGTAATGGACTTTCATACCGTAAAGAAAATGAATGAAAACCAATGGATGTCTGGAATAGCAGACAAAATACACAACAAAAGGGTAAGCTGTGATCTAAAGCATCGGTGATATATGGTACATTGAGGTTTCTATGTTCATTTACAGAGGTTTAAAATGAAATTCTTCTTCAAAATTTTCACTCTTTCAGATATTGATTTCCTGCTGAGACTTCTTAAAAGTCAAGTAAAAACACATTTGTCCTGCTGATGTGCTCTTGGCAAGGCATTGAGCCTCGCCTGTTTTACAGCCTCCAACATACAATATTTTGCACAAGACTGCTTGAAGCTAAAATATTCATAGAATACCTGCCACGGCTTTGTTGAAACATATCATTCATCATCTCACTGTAAGAGGACAAAGCCATCAGTGTTGGCATGAGAAATCAACTCAACACATCTGAAGAGTCATCACATGTCTTTCAGTGACACTGAAAGCACTGCCGCTGTGACTGATTGGATGTTGGAATCGAAGTTACCTGAGTTTAAACGCACCATCTTCAATTCACGCTTGAGACCCTTCAAGCGTGCAGGAAATAAGGTCTGAACAGAAGAGAGGATGGGTTCACTTTATCAAAACTCTGCTGCTGTTGGATAAAAATGGCAAGTCTACAAAAATATGTGTTTCAGGAAGAAAAGAACCACTTGCGTAGCTTTTTTGCAGTTTTTGGTAACAGGGATGAAACTGTCAGCTACTGAACAACAAGCTGAGACAGGCAACTGTCCTCACAGAAATACACTTCAACTCGTCTCAAGGCTCAAAAGATCATAAAAGTCACTTATATCACAATTTAATCTTTCAACTCAAAGATTAAAAATAATCACCAGAACTGCAATCATGGTATTTTTCCCAGGAAGGGGGGAATGTGAGCTTTAAAATGCAAACTGTTCCCTTTTGCCTCATCTACTTGTAAGCTCAATGAACTCCTCGGTTTTCCAGGCTCGTGCACTGCAGCTAAATGACTCTTGCCATGTGAGATCTGTTGCCGAGTGCTACTTAGATTTACTAATTGCTAATGAGTGCTCATAACCCCTAATGAGCTGCACGCAGCGCTTCCATTTTCCTAATCCACTATGTCTGTTTCATCCTGCTTCTGTTTGATCGGGGCATTTTTATCCATAAGTGGTGACTCCCATATCCATCAGGAAGCCAGCGTCTGCATTATTGAAATACTTTCAGTGAATTTTCAGAGAATGCAAACAAGCCATTCTCACAGACTCACACATACCAAAAGTAACACTGGTAGTAGTAGTCCCATACATACACAATACCAGGGGAGAATGAAAAAGAAGGCAGAGAAGAGAGGGATTAAAAAAGTATTTGGATGTTTTAGCTGCTCCAGTTGTGTTCCATTACATATTCTAGCCAAAATTTATGAGATGGTGATACAGACCCTTCCATCTGAGAAGAATCAGCAAGCGATGTCAAGAAGGTCACAACCAACTAGGCGTGATCTTTAAGTCCTCTAAGACCACCTCAACATGGCCGTCAGTGGTTGAGGGTCAATCATTTTGCCACATACATTTGAGAGAGTATTAAATGCCCTGCCAAAAACATCGTCCAGCTGTAGACAGAACAAAAACATAAAGACCAACTTCTAACTCAGCCAAAACAATAAGCTACAGGATGTTTCTTAACGAGGAAGTTTTAGGCTTTTGTTGATTTATTAGTTACATTTCTAACCAATTTCCTCATGCAGTAACAAAACAATTCAAATCAAGGACGAAACAAGGACACATCAGCAGGGCAAACGCATTTCTTAGCCTAAATGACTGTCTCCGCTGATAAACCGCCCTGCCTGTGGATATCTGAGAAAGAAAGGTCTGGAGAGACATACAGTATGTGACATAAAGTGTGACATTCAACTCATCCAGCCAGGATTCAGACGGTATTTTGAGGTAATTATGGGCACAGCGGTTTACTACGAGGCAAAAAGGGTTTTTTTTTTGTATGCTCAGCAAAATCAGAGCAGATTGAGAGTGAACTGGAAACTCGTCAGTGAATTGTCAGCCTTCTTTTGTTTCAGTTTGACACCAATCAGAAAGATTTCACATTCAGTTCTGCTGATAGAGGAGAGGAAAACTGAACAGAGCTGGTAAATTTGAGCTCAGTATATCCAGTAGGTTATATTTATTATTATTTATATTATGTTATTTAGTGCAGCACATAATAAATAACCTTTTGCATGATCTCTTAATTAAATACTCTTCAGTCAAGGTCCAGTTACTAGCTTAGCGGTTGAAAGCTCCAGAAGAAGCTAGTAATTGGACCTTGACTTAAGGTTGTTTTTTTAAACTACTGTTTCCTACTGTATACCTTTACACACAAACATTGTCTTTATCAATAAATATTTATTTACTAGATTAACAAATTTTTTGTTTGGCCTATAAAAGGTCACAAGTCATAAGTTTTGCAAGTCCAAAGAAACATTGTTTTCTGATATTCTTATAATGTATAGTTTATAGTTTATAATGATAACACACACAAAAAAAGCAGCAAACCATTACATTTAAAGACTAATCTTTGACTTGACTAATCATTTCAGCACTAGCAGTAATCTTACTAGTGATGTGGTCTCTGTCCATGGTGCTAAAATCTCTGCAGTCCAAAACGCACCCTGAAGTTCTCAATAATTCTCCTCAGATAGCTTTTTAAGTTAACATATTTTTCCACACTTTGACAACATCACATTTATATACTTTATTCTGTATGTGTGTGTTGTAGCTACAAACTGAGTGAAATACTCACATGGCTGTAGTGTTACATCAGACGTAAATGTCATTTGGTATATTTAAAACCTTTGGGACGTTGACTAGAATTTAAAATATGGTTCAGTCAATACAGGAAGTAAATACTTGAAGAAGATACATACATAAAAATGATTGGTCTTAGCCAATATAAATGCACTTTGGCCTGGTTACTAATTCACTCCAATTAACCAATAAATGTCAGTCCATGTCATAAAAGTTTTGTCACAAAGCGACAGAGTGAGGCATGACAGAAAACCAGCATGACAGACAAAAGAAGCTGATCCACCTTTTAAATATTAATTCATCTATATGCAGACCTCATGTCAGGGGCTGTGGCTCAGGATTACCCCGAATTGCCCCTGGTGGCTGTTCCACCAGTGTATGAATGTGTGTGAATGTTAGTTTCTGTTTGAGCACTTAGGCTCAGTGTGTGATTGGTGGATGTATTGTAGAAGCATTTACATTCATGTTCTTCAGCTGGCTATAATATCAATGTATTGATCATCTTAGAAATCAATTTGTAGATTTCTTCAATGTGTTTCTTTCTTCAGACTTCTTATTATGAATTTGACCGTGTTCCTAGATCTCAGTTATAAACTTGGCGAGTACAATATTATTAATGCTGATGATGACATGAAACGAAATGACAAAGACACAAGTAAAAATATAAGTTGTCATAACCAGAATTAAGGGGGGAAATGTGTATCTCTGCAAAGGTCCGTGCTGTCAACCTGCCATCAAAATGCAACCAGCATCAAGACCGCCTCGAAAATGACAAAATCCACAAAAAGACAAATTGTACAAAACTTCTAATCTAGAATTTCTTTTGTTAAACATATACATGTGCACCATCCTGGTCTAAAACTGCACCTGTGTCAGTGTGGCAGTCTGGGGGGGGCTACAAGAGAGACCAACATCCTTGTTCCAGCAGGATGACACTGCACATCTGACATTAATACAGTGAGCCTGAGGGGTTAGACAATAGCCTCAACCTGCAGAGGCGCGTGTAAACCTTCAAAGTGAAATCTGAAAGCAGGAAAATCACCCACACTGACTATACAAGGTTTTTATCTGTTGGCCGTGATGTGAAGCTGCTGCTGATGCTCTTGTTGCTGTTTTCTGGTTAAAAACAACAACATCAACATTCTGCAGATGTGAGGGGAGGGACGGGCAAAAGAGCACTACATGACTATCAAAGAGAGAGAGAGAGACAGAGAGAGAGATGGGAATAATCCAGCCATGCATTCTGGGAAGGAGCCGTCCTGTCAGGCCTGTCTGGATGCCAGGATGAGGCCAAGGTTCACCACTGATCTGCCACCAAAACTGCTGATGTCGAACATCTCATGTTTCCCTCGCTCACCCCCAAATCGCTATCTGTCCCTGTTTCGCTCTCTCTCTCTCTCTCTGCTTTCACACATGCTCGCTCTACCTGAGTGTCAGCCTCCACTGCAGATATGATTTCAATCTCTCTACAGTGTTGTTATGGTAACCAACATTTTGGTACTACAGTGCTTCAGTCCTGTAACGGTAGCGTGGATGTGATATTTCTGCAGCCTGATATTCCCTCACTGTGTCACGTCCACAGGGCACACACATGGGGCTGTAAACTCTTAAAGAAGAAGAGAAGTTATTGGAAAGTTGTTCTCACTTCGTCTTGTAAAACACATAATTCTGTGTGTTAATTCTGCCCCGGAAAGTGGGCGGTCCACCATTTTAGAGAGTGTATAATTTTACTTTTAAGTAGCATTAAAGCTAGCTGGATAATTAGTAAGCATTTCATTTGCACATTGAAATCCAAAAGAAACGTCTCCTCATTAGCTTAAATGATTAGGTTGCATTCCAAATTTACTTTACTAGCCTCAGCATCTCCACGGTCCCCACCGTCCTTTCTTTAACAACCAGTTTTATATAATATAATTTAATTTTCAGGGTCTAGAGTAAATGTACAGGACAGAGCTGTACACGAGTTTATTCTAAGCTTGTACCTGATGTTCTCAACCTTAGACAAGTAACGTTAAGTAGTAACGACATGCAGTTAATAAATGTTACTTTATTACTAATTTAGCTAACGTTACACAACAGCCAAAAACGTGCTGTACAGGGGAGATGTTTGCTAGCGCTAACCGCCTTCACTTTCCAGCAGTTGGGGAAACAACAGACATTAATTAACAGACACACTGTGACCTACACTGTACATACTGCCAGACTGACAACGCCAACTAATATTATCCTCCGCTAAATTTCACCGTCACTTTCTGCCCCTTGCTCTCTCTCATTGGCTGGCCCATACATTCTCTACGCACACACACACAGGTTAAACAGGGAGCCAGTGTGCTAGAGAAAATCATTAGTTGGGCATTGCATAATGGCTAGGGGTGTGAAAACACACTTAGTCTACATGACTGTCTCGTTAGACAAGATGGTATATGATATTGGGTTCACAAGAAAGAGACAATATTTTAACACTACTTCAAAGAAACCTTCAGTGAGCAAATATATGAGTGGAAAAATAGTCTTTTATTTGACTGAAAGGCACAAAATGCAAACCAATGCAGGTGCATTGTGATACGTTGCTTACATATTGTGTCTTGTGTGTCACTCTGTCGCTGTTTTTGCTGATGACACCGCTGTAATGCTGATATTGGAAGACAGTCGAGATCTCGACACACCCCTGCACTTTAGATGCAGGTAACTATGTAGTTTTATTTTAACTAACTTATATACAGACGGACGGGGGGGCAAATGAAAGGAAAAACCTGAATAAAAGAGTGGAGAAACATTTCAAATGTTTCAGTGCATCAAGGCTCACTGGAAGGTTTGCATGATGGGCTTTACAGTCACCAGATCTCAACCTGGTTTCACACCTATAGAAGATTTTGGAGCAAAGTGTAAGACTATGCTCTCCACCAAACTTTCATCTTTCGATCTATGTAGTGATGTCTGTGACTGTCTCTGATGCTAGATGTCTTTTTGTTCTGTCTGGCTGTGTTTGTGTTTCTTTCCATTTGCTGTACTCAAGTTTCTCTTGATACCTGATTAAATAAATAATGGTATAATGATGGAATATCTGGTGAAGGAATTGTGTTCATCCTTCCAGAGTTCCACAGACTTGGCGTGGAGCCCTGAAGCTGTTCTTGAGGCAAACATAAATACATTATTCCCTAGCAGCACACCTGTGTTGTTAGCTGGTGGCTAAGTATTCGGGCAGCTCAAACAACCCCTATCTATTGTTTCATGTTCTACATCATATTGCCCAGTCCTAACAGCACACAAATCTTTGATACGACCCAGTGAGTCCACTTCAATGTATGACAATCAGGTTCCCAGAGCTGCTGTTGGAGCTCTCTCTCAATCCTCTTTTCACTTTATTGAAATTTAACAGATCCTCATTTTGCCTGGGACCCTGTGAAACCTCCTCTGGGGCCGTCGGTGTTTCCTGAACCCTACAAGGGAACTACAGTGATCCAAAGTCATATAGCTGATACTTAAAATCCCTGTGGGGAAGAGAGGACTGCCAGATTAAATTAAATTATTTGAGTTATCAGTCAAACTGCCAGTCTGTCTGAAGAAATGTTAAATAGACGTTTTGACCTGCTGAATCAATTTAGCTTTAGAAAATTCAGAATTAAAGTACCACCAGTGGAGGAATCAGAGTTATTTTGGGAATCAAGGCCCAGCAACGAGCACTGCCCCTCTTACTTTACAAGCTTGTACTTGAAATACATCTTTATTTTTGTATGAATAGATTGTCTTGTTGATTAAATTCCAAGACAGGCCCTGGTGCAAATGTTTCTCAAACATTTCATGTTCACTTTGGTTCAAATAAAGCAGCCTGCTGCTGTATGATTTCTTGGAGTTTTAATATGTTATATTTTACACTGATTTAATTATATTCTGACAATACGACATCTCGTTCCACCTCTTCATACATCAGTTTTTTCTTATTTCTTTATCTCAGTCCACCCATCTGTTTCTGCGCTTTAATCCCCGTCCCACTTGCCTCTCCCTTCCTATACATGTGTCAAGCATTGACGTGTTGTCTATGCATCATAATCTGTGGGTGAAGAGCGTGAGTAACGCTTCCCCTGCTGTCAACACAAACCACTGAAGTGCCCTTGAGCAAGACACTTAACACCCAAAGAGTTCCAGTAAAGCTGAACAGTGGTATAAACTGCAGCAGATCTGTCGTGGTTTATTTTGACTTTGAGTTCTCCTGCATAAATAATGTTTATTTATATAAATTATTTATTTAATTATTACCATTTTAAAGTTCCAGCTCACCCTGGTTATAAAACCTACATTCATTTCTACCTCTAGAGGTATCTTGCGGTGCTGACAGTTTTTTTGGGGTTTTTATGTGGCAACCCCAACGTAAAACCAGCATAGTACTTTTATTAATTTTGGCTTTGAACCCACATCCAGTCATTTTGGTTGGGGGTTGTGCCCAAACTGTCAGAACCTATGGTCAAAACTGTAACCTACTTAATTCAAACTTTTTTGGCTTGTAGCCGCAGGGACAGGACATGAATATGTTTCACTCATTGGCTTAATTTACTAACGGAGCATTTCACTTTTGAAGAACAATGTGTGATAAACTTACAGGATAGGATCAAATTTTGTCTTAAAACAATGATCAGGTGTCCATACAAAAATTATATGATCCCTTCTTAATGTGCATCCAATGTAGTGATAGACCAATTAATTGGGCCAATATCTGGCATTTTGAGATAATCGGCACCGGTAGCAGCTGCAGCTGATTAGTGAAAATGTTTTTTTCGATACATATTGATTTTGAATATATATACAGTATCGTTCCTGAAAACGCGCTTCTCTTCTCCCCGACAGCGAGCTGACACACACACCGCTGCCGTGCCCACACGGCCCCGCCGCCTGTCACTCACAGCGCTTTCTTCTGGTCTCATTCACTCCGTCTGAATCACGTTTTTTTTCAACAAGCCCCGTCCTGGCTAGTACTTGTAGCGTGTGATTGGATGCTGGCAAAAGATCTAAGCAAGCCCATATGAAAGTGACGGTACAGAGCGGTGCTAACAAAAGAGCAAAGCAGCTGCAGGACCGACACACCGTCCTCGATAAAGAACCTGGAGAGTAGGAAATGTCTCCCCTTTCAACATCACTAAAGTGTGACATTTATAATTCTCAAAACTAAGCTGATCCCCCTCAGAGCTGTCAGAGGAATCTCAGACAGAGTTTCAGTTGATAGAAAATACTTAATATATAGTAAATTAACTGATGCTGTTCTGCTTAACACACAGTACTGTTAACTTTTCTTACTAAGATAAGTTAATAAGATAATTCAGTAATTATATTCAGGTATTTAATCAATATTGTGTCAATTTTCCCCATGGTATCGAATATCTATATTTTTCAAGGTATTTTATCGAATTTAGAAATTCCAGTATCGTGACAATACTACAGCTGAAGGACGTCGCTTCTGACAAACTGTACCCCACTCTCTCTTAAACACCAGTCAAGTTCTGAAATCTACAGCAGAACCTGATGCATGTTTCTATTTCATCCATTAATAAAACTTGGAATGGGTTTTTTCACAGAATGTGGGCTGTAAATGTTGTCAGTTTCCCTGCCTTTATGAAATATGTTTGGCTTAATCTATGACGGATTTCACATTTAAGCTTTTTATTTTTATATACACAAATTGGAATTGGTTTTTAAAAAGTTTATAAATTTATAAAAAATGATCTGAAAACCTTATCAAATAAAACCAAAATGACTATCTACACAACCTGACACCACAAGAGTTCATTTAGAAAATGTTTTGTTTAGAGGATTTTTTTACATTGGGGTGAATTGACACAATTATTCAGAGGTTTAGTGATGTCATGAATCTCTTTGTACAAGGGTTTTGCATTAATGTAATTTAATCCATCAACATAGATGCAGGAAATATCAATACACACACACACTCTCTCTCTCTCTCTATTTCTGATTTAAACAAAGCAGCAGTCCCTCAATTCAAAGCAGAATTCCCTCAGTTAACTTCTACCCTGCAGCTGATATCTCCAATTGATGACACTGAGAAGAGTTCGCACCAAACCCAGCAGCAGATGAATATGGACAGGACTCCATTCTCCACTGAAGCTGTTTCTTCATTTTGTTGACATTTAATTTCATGTTTAGTGCAGCTCTGACACCAGCAGCCCATATGGAGCGGCCATATTGGAAGTTGCATATGTTGTGCTGCAGAGAATCACGCGTGCTGTCAGTCGAACACGAGACACACGATGAGCTGAAGGATGAGTCAGTCTGATCAGAAAGTGTTTTCCTCTCTCAAGTTAATGAGCAGAGAAGGAGAAAAATAAACTGTTGTGTCGGTCAGCAGGTGAGAAGAAGAATGTGTCTCGCAGGGTTTTTTTGTCCTGACTTCAGACTCTCAGGCAGAACTTCCTAACAGGCAGCTGAGCCAAAACCATCTGTTAGGACAAAAATAACCAGGAAGACTTGGCAAAGTAGACCTATAAATGTGGTGAAATTAAAAACTGACACTGGAGATAATAAGCTCCAGTGAGAGTTAAGTAAGCCAATCGCACTACTTTATATTTTTTCTAAATTCAGTTTGTAGGGGAACCTTGCTTCCTACCATGCTGTATATAAACCACAAGGTTCCTTTTAGGTATTAGAAAAAATGTTTAGTTTTAGTCATTTTAAAGACAGTCAATAGGAGAAGATTTGTAGTAAAGCCAACATGTGTTTAACCTCCGTTCTGATTACCTACACTGTGTTGCCGAACTCTTCTCATTTTCATAGTTTTCTGTTTCTGTTGTCAAAAAATGACAGCGATTTGATAAATACTACCAGTTAACCAACATTCTAAAGCTGCTGTACCTCAAGGTCCAAGGTTTTATTTGTCATTATACAACTAGGGACTTTTTTAGTCCCGATACCGATACTTGGGCTTTGGGTATCGACAGATGCTTAGTAGTGATCCAATACCAGTGTAAAATGAACAAGCTGTATTCGTCACTGTGAAGAAGAGACTGGGAATCATTATTTCATGTGGAAGGTTACATCAGGCTTGATCAAATTTTAAATAGCTCCAAACTCATGACCCTTTGTTTTTAGCTCCCTCCAAGCTATGCTAGCTCTCCTAGCAAAATGTTTAGATGTACTGGCTGATGCATTGTGTAGTACGAGCATATTTGATCATTTAAAAATTGTGGAGATTCGAAAACCTTATTGTTGTTGTTTCTATATTTGGGAGAAACAAGTTTTTTTATTCAAGACTGGCAACTAAACTTAAAATATCAGCTGACATGATGTTTAATGAGAAAACAAAACACTTTTTGATTTGATGAGGAAAATAAAGATGATTAAAAGTTTGTGACTTGAGGATAATTGAGAGGATTTTGGGATTCGCTCCTCTTCACAATCGCAGGGGCGTTTGTGGTCCTTCATCTGGACTGAATTGTCTGGTGTGTGTTCTCTAAGATTAAAATATTAAAATCTGTGGTATCTCACATTTTTAAAATCTTTTTTAAAAGATTTGAAAATCCTCAAGTGTGCACCAGGTATAAGATAACTAGTGACTGAGTGGGACATTTTGCAGTTAAAAATTAACTAAACCACCTGATTATAAGTTGGGAAAGAAAGAAGACAGCAGCTAAAAGTTTGTTCATTATGACTCTAGATGGTGAGTTTGAAACTCTGGCAGCTACAAAAGCACCATTTGGGACAACAGTGAATTTTGAGAAGCACAAGCTCAGGAAAACAAACAAACTATCGGCTGTCGTTTTGGCAAAGGACAAAGCAAGATGTCAAAATCACAGCATCAGACAGGAGAGCTGAAATGTATCCAGCTCTGAAAGAGGAAAAAGGTCGACAACTATGAGGTCCAGACTGAGAATATTAATTACTGCTTCATGAGACAACATCATCAGTTAGAAACAGACAGACCGTCCAATCACCTCTCAGACCTCTGAACGCACCAGCAGTGATAATCAGATAGAGTGTGAGACTATTAATTACCTGCTGCTTTATTAAATCACACCCTGACTGGATGCAGCTGGATTCAATACTGACCAATAAATTATCACAGCAAAATGAACTTGAGGAAGTGTGAGTGACTATATGACTGACAATGAAACCTGACAGACCTTCATGTCTCAGACGCAGTGAAATCACATTTTAAAGGGGCTATATGTAGTTTTTCAATGAAATCTAATTTTTACTTCCTTTTGTCCATGGACTGTAGTTAGAAATGAAGCACACACTTGTTTTCTCTGTTGCTTGCATTAGCCACTATTCTGCTTTTAATGTGAAGGTATCAGCTCCCGAGCCTCTCGCCGACTACAGTGACATGCAGTCCACCATGAACAACTGGCTCCCAGCACAATACAGACTCCAACATAAACTCCATGTAAAGATACAAAACAACAATAAAGGCGTATGTGCTGAAGCCCATCAGGCCAAACTGAGTTGCTAATGTTATCCGGTGCAAAGTTGTATCGCTTTCCACATGACTTCACCAGCTAATGCAACCCTGTGTACCACCAGTATTATGTCAAAGTGTTGATTTAGCCTGCAAGAAAGGATGTAACTGTAAAAAGCAAATGTGGAGCGATTTGTTTACCAGCCTGTAGTGATGTACGGCAGGGCAGCCAGCTAACGTTACATCAGCTGGGACCTGCCGCTGTTTGCTTCGTAATGTTCAGTTTAGATTTATTGCCGTTTTGCTGATACTCAGGTGCACAGCTTCTCCACCTCTCAGTCACTGTGACTAATGTGACCCACATAATATGCAATAATAAAGCATACTGTAAAGTTACTTACTGCAGTCTAACTGTTATAAAGTGTGGCAACAATCTCATTTATAATATTCAGTCAAGCTCACTAACCGTTTTATTATCATCTAAAACATGTAGCTGTTCTCACATTGCTGAGCCTCCGGTGAAAGATTTACAAAAAGTAAAGTTAGTTACTGAAAAGCAGACAGGCGAGCTACCAATGTAGCACGTCGGCTGAATGCAGTAAATGTACCATTATCATGTAATAAGCATGGATTAGTTCGACCTGCAGCTGATAAAAATATTACTGTAATGTTGCAGTGGGAGTTTCCCTGAGTTTCCACCATGTTGTGTGAAGCTGTCTCCCTGTCTCTCTATAGTCGCTATCACACTGCCTTTTTTCGGGAGTATTGTGCCAATATGCGACTCGCTGCGCTGTATGAAAGGTACAGAGCTGGTGTTGATCCGCCTCTGAGATGGGAAGTGGCCGCTGAGAACCACATATTAGTAGATTAATTAGGTTTAGGCAAAGATCGTGGGATTGGGTTAAAGTAAGTAAATTACGTAAGTCACGTGACGCAAGTCATCTACAAAATGTTGTTTAACTTAAAACATGTCAACTTTGACTTTCTTCCACATGGGAATAGAACTTCAGTCTCTTGAGTGAAAATCCTGAGTTTAATTGACACATCCATCCACCCCTCCACCTCCTTACACAGACTTTGTCGCTCTTTATACTAGTGGTCGAAGTTGCTGCATCATCGACCGATATGGCTCTTTCTCTGGAAAGGACGGGCTGCAAAGGGGCACTCTATCAATTTAATAATGCACTTCCATGAAGTTGGAGGTTGTGCGAGAGGCATAATGCAACTGGATAGTGTCTTTCTTTAGAGCCTCCCTGCCTGGGAAACAGCTACATGGACGTCTTTTAAACTCCACAGCCCCATTTTGCAACGTAGACTTTCTGTTCTTTCAGTCTCAGAGTCCAAGCTAAGATTTTATTTTCTCAGACCTGACAAAACTCTTTCAGAGCCACAGAAGGTAATATATAAACTGCTTTCACAGGGTGAGAAGGACTAACCATGATGAGAGCCCCTAATTAAATAATCTTTTTCCTTTTTTCCAAAAAGAGCCATGACAATTGGGCAAACTGGACCAACAACAGAGTGAAAATGGTCAACTACACAGTTCATGTTCATGTTGTTATTAATCAGACATTTCAGAATTTCCAAAATACATTTGCACAACTCCTTGAGCTGATGAAACCCTTTGTAACCTTGTTTTATAGTCTTACAAATACATGAGAGACAGGGCAGCTTTTCTCAATTTCTTACTAGCAGTTTACAAAAGTTTAAAGTTAATTATCAGGTTACTCTGAAAGTATAAGATTTATTTTCTTTTATATTGCAGTAAATTACAGTTGGAGATATGACTTTGAGCTCAGAATTCTTTTTTGATGTTTTACAGATCAAATGAAAGGACTACAACATAAGTGATAGTTAGACTTCTAAAAAAATACTAAACTGAATCTATATCTAAACTCTATTAACTTGCAAATGTGCCTTCTTGCAGTGTGACTTCACTGGATAGATAAAAATAACTAAAACTCCACTAAACTCTGTTTCAAAGCCAAATATGCAAAAGGACACAGCAGGAGCAAATCCAAGACCAACGTTTCCTCTGAGCTGCCAGTGTGGTAACCTACTTCAACAAAAAATATCACACTGATCATGCACCACGTTTCATGAGCCATCTGTTGGAGCTCTACTTATGTAATTTTGGTGGGTTTAAGTGGTTTAACTTTTGGAAGCACAAGCATTCACATGACAAAGACAATACACTGTAAAACATCTGCAGCTGACACCACAATTCAAACTAACAGACAACTGATATTTGCAGGAAAGTGTTCAGCAGCAGAGATCCTGACTGTGAGGTTGCATAACCCAATGAGCTTCAGTGACATACAGCAGGAAACTATTCATTTCCAACAGCAATATTAGGTTATAGCGTCACTGGATTCCCCATCAGTGGAGTACCAGCTCTTGTTAATGGACTGAAAATTGCTGCAAATAAGTTCACTCATTCCAAAGACTCAGACTCTGCAACAGTCAAGTCTTTTCCTACTGCTGGTGACTCCCAGCAGGCCGAGGAGGCTCTCACTCCTCAGCTGCTAGTTTCACCTGAGTAAGCCATTATTAATCACCGCGCACAAGTTGTAAAAATGCTGTTTCATGTACTCACACGAACGCGTGGTAGAGCAGCGCCCATCCTCTCGGCCTCTCCAGCGCGTCATAGAGCAGGTTCTGGATCCTCCTCTTGCGGATGTTATTCCTCTTGGCTGGCCGGGTGTAGTTTAGGGGAGTCTTAGCCAGCAGCCCGATGCCGATGCCCTGAGAGCCCCGCTTGTAGTCATCCCGGCCCGCAGCCACCAGCAGCAGGGCGCCATCCTTGTCCGCAACCCCTGTGCCTTGGTCCAATAAGTCCCCGGGAGGAGCGCCGGAGGTCTTCTTGTGCTCCTCCGAGCCGCTAGCGATGGTCCTGGACCGGAGCCCCATGGTCAGTGCTGAATGCCCGGTGTGGGCAGCATGCCATGATCCGGGCGATGGATCCGGAGACACCCCCTCCTCAGCCGCGGGTCATTTAAGGATGTGGTCCCCGGCGCGAAGGGAGGTGCTCAGCAGTCTGACTGGAAAACAGGGAAGAGGAGGAGGGATGGAGAGAGAAAGAGCAGAGGAGAGAGTGTGTTACATCCGTTATTTTTGGGAAACCATCGGCATCTGGTACATTTTTGGGCGCAGATTGGCGAAAACCGGCAATAGTACATCAACAGGAATTATGCGTAATAATCGCAACAAAAGCAAGAAAAAACACGCCCTTATGTTAAAAACACTATGAGGAATATTACAGTGATATGGAGGCGAGATCACCACAAAGTAGGATAAACTCACTATATAGCACCACAGACGCGTTTAGAGTTCTGTTTTATAGGAATATTAGATTTTACGCGACATGAGGCGATCAACCACCAGTCAATGTGTTGCTGAAGCCTGTCAATCAATCGATCAATTTAAGATCCAAAAGGGCATCAAGCAACAATTGCCCACTTGCCAAACAACCCTCTCCTAGCCAAAACACACACACTCTGGAGAGACAAAGACCTGGCATTACGCTGCATTCCCCCAAACACAAATACATCACATAAAAGAAACCCAAGGGAGGAAAGCAGCTCTCTGCAGCCACGCCGAGCCTTACCAGCAGCGCTTCCCGTGCATGGCTCGTGTCTCCGGGGCTTCCAGCCTCCATCCACCTGCAGAGGAAGCGGCGCGGGTGCTGAGACGATGGCAGGGTGGAGACGGAGGGTGGCGAGCAGAGATGCTCCGTGAAGGAGGTCGATACTAAAACTAAAACGGAGGAGAAGCAGGAGAAAGGGAGAGGATTGGCAGCAGTAACGCAGACGCGACGTGCGCGCACACTCACACTTACACGCTGGAACGTGTGCACGCGCAGAAAGACACCGTAGGCGACACCTTGATGTGGGCTACTGAGGAGGAAAATATGCACGTTCACAAGGACAGATATGAACAGCCGCGCAAACGAGAACTTAATATGTACAGTCATGCACACGTGTACGCGCGTGGTTGTCTATGCATGTGTAGAGACACATTACTTGATTTAATAGACACCTGAACATATTAGTACTCCATTACAAGATCTGCATTAAAAGTAAAAGTGCAAAAATATTATTAACAAAATTTAGACAATCAAAAAGTAAAGTTATTATGCAGATGGGCCCCTGTCAGACACTACTGGATCATTATTGGATCATTATTGTTCATGCATTAACATGAAGATGATTGTTGGTGGTGGAGGTGAAGCACTTAAAACTGCAAATATGGCCTACTCTTCGGTAGTTTGATCTGTTACAATCCATCATATTGTACAAGCTGATTATATTTTCTGTTCAAAAATCATCGCTCAACTGAGAAGTGAAAAACTAACTTTAGTCTTCAGATAACTAGCTGAATAAATAATATTGGCCTAATTGTTTAGGTAAACAGTGTTGCCAGTTTAGCTTCTCTCTCTTTATGTAATCCCAGACAGACAGGATGATGTTGAGATCAGGGCTCTGTGGGGGCCATACCATCACTCCTTGGTTTGGGGTCATAGTCATGCTGCAGAATACATTTGGGGCCCATCAGATGCCTCTCTTATGGTTGTACATGATGGATAAGTATCTGCCCGTATTGCTCAGTATTGAGGAGACCATTCATTCTGACACCTTGAGATTAAATTTCACATAATTTTCTTTACTAAACTCTGTAGCCAAACCACATGTTCTAAACAACACGTCATCATACATAAACCAAAAAATAGGTTAGGCATATGCAAATGACATATATGACCATTTTCTAAAAGGCTAGATAAAGATAGTGGTTTGGGTTACAATAATGTTATTTACCTTAAAACTCAAACAACCTTGGTCTCCTGTGTGAAAGTCCTGAGTTTTCTTGACACATCCATCCACCCAACCACCTCCTTACATGGACTTTTTCACTCTTTATACTACGTCACCTGACGTCTTCTGTCGTGGCCAAAAAATAAAAGCACAATATACACTTTCCTGAGTAACACGTTTTACTGCTTTAAAAATTAATTTTGAGTTCAGACTGTGTTTGAAGAGTGTTGGGAAGTCACAGAGCTCAGTGAAAAGATCGGGATCACTTTTATTTGGTCCTTTAAAGGGTAACAACATTCAGCAGGCTTCAGTTTATTTCTTTGAGGATTCTGGAAATACCTTCAGAACATAAGTTGTTAAACAACCTTCAAAGGTGGCAGGTCATTTATTTTTTGAAGACTCGACTGTGTAATAGTAACTCATGAGAGGCACAAACAACCAGGCTAGGTAGACTGCTGCTTCTACAGGTTTTATATATTGTATTTTTAAATTCTACTTTAGACTTAGCTGCCATCTGTTTTCCCAAACCAGTCCACTCTCCCACAGACTCATCCGGCAACACTAAATCATCAGAAATATCACACACTGGAACTTTAATATAACAACAACAACAATAATAATAAGTAATATAAATAATAAATAAATAATAATAAAGCACACTCTTACTCCTAAAAGATACAAATATTCCACTAAAATTTAAAAACATAAATACTATTTCTTTTTTTTATTTTATGTTGAATAAAATTCAGTTTAAACAATGAAGAAAA
Organism: Micropterus dolomieu; assembly: GCF_021292245.1. NCBI lineage: Eukaryota > Metazoa > Chordata > Actinopteri > Centrarchiformes > Centrarchidae > Micropterus > Micropterus dolomieu. Next base: position 1,711,704 of record NC_060155.1, on the reverse strand, counting down.
ATATACCCTAATAATGCAGTGTGTGGTGTAGGCTGCAATTAAAAAAATGATTAACACAAACTACAACTCTGTGCGTTGTGGCTCAGACAAATGACCCAAACCATTATCCATGTTATTTAGGCCGGCCTGTTAACAACAACCTAGCCAGTAACATGATTCACAAGATGCTTCTCTGCCGGATGAACCTGTTACCTACACTCAGGGGCGTAGCATAAAATTCTGGACCCTATGTACAAGCAGTCTCTGTGGGCCCCCTCCCTCTCTCTCACACATCTTTTGAAAAATAACTGAGCTAACAACTGTACACATTAAACTGTGGTGGTGATTAGGGTAGTCACTAAGGAACTGTTCTTACCACATTTAAACAAGTAAAAACAAGGGCATCACTTTGTGTTGAATAGCTCAGATTAGGTGCGTGATGATACACTTGGGTCATGAGATGTGATGATGCACGGGAACAAGATTTTAAACACTATTCTGAAGAAATATGAAATGCTGAAATATATGAGTGAGGGTACTCCCCCATAAATTTGGAGCACACTTAAACTGTCACGCCCTCGGGTTCCTACCCTACTTAAGCAGCGGCCTGACATCCTGTCCTCGCCGGATTGTTAAGTCGTCTCTGTACGTCTTGGCTACCAGCTCGTTTGGTTAGGAACCATACCTGCACTCTGTTTGTTAAGCTGACAACTAACCTGTTTTTCCTGTGCTCAGGATCTCTACCGGACCCGTCCGTGACCAACTCACCTTCCCCGCCTCCTGGATCTCACTCTCCTGCCTGTTACCTGTTTGCCTCTCTGCCTGGACCCCATCAGCTTCTTTCGCCTGCCTGCCCTGCCTGCCCTGCCTGCCCCGGTCCCCGCAGCCACCGCCAGCTCCTTGACTCAATAAATCTCTGAGAACCAGCTCTTGTCTCCAGTCTATTCCTGGGTCTTATCTGAAGCGTGACATAAACACTTAATTTCCTGCATTTTGGAGACATTTTCTGCTCCAATTTACGGTGGAAATGTCTTCAAAATGTGGTGGGAACTTGTCCCAGCGTCCCCAGTGTAAATGACACATATGACTACTAATAATCTGTGATTTGTGCTGTGTGAATTGAGAAAATGCTTCCAATACTGCATTATAAAAGACAACTGAACAAGACTTCACTAGAGTCATGAACAAGTCATGAAACAAGACAAAAAAACCCAGATACCCTTACTTTGCCGTATGTATATTTTCAGTACGTATGTATATTCTTTGTGTCCAAACCCACAGTGTAAGTTAGTGGTTCAAAGGCATGTAGCCCTAAAAGCAAAATAATTTATTAAATTAATATAATAAAAATTTATGATGCTGATAAGAAGTTATGTTCTAGCCTATTATGCAAATATGCATCCAGCTAGATTCCTGCCTTCAATCTAAACTGCTGATATTAGCTTAAATCATTCTTTAACTGTGTTAGTTGTGATTGTTCTCACCTTTCTTCTACCGACGCGTTTCTTCTAACTCTGCTCCTGGGACGCACACACAAGGTCACATTCACCTCAGCTCAACTTACCTTTTTTTGTTGTGTGACTTTGCAGAACATAACTAATTTAAGTAGCCATAAAATTATTCCCTCACCTGGCAGGACCAGAGAAAACCATTAAACCTAAACTCCCCACTCCAGTTTATGTGACGATTAGGTGTAATTCCACATTGTACCAAAGGGTGTCAGTAGTGGGTTTGGAGGAGCAACAGAAATATGTTTTTAGGTAAAGAGGCTAGTCATGTGTTGTGGTTGTTAACCTGCTAGCGTGAGGAATAAAAACCCGGAGAGAATTGTTCAAGAAAAGATGCAGTTCATTTCATCAATAACTATGAACAAAACCGCCACTGAAAGGGAATCCCCGGTCCTGACGTCACTACAGCCAATCCTTCTACGTCACTACCTGACAACAAAGTGTTTCAAAAGTTGTCAATCAATCTAAAACAAGATAAGAACTTATGTAAATCTCTTTAGTTTAATAGGGAAGTTTCATAAAAGTGAACAGTCAACCCCATATTTTAAGTTGTTCTTCATGTAGGCCTACTTTGAGTGTAGGCCTACATGAAAGTCTTTTTGACCTTTTAAGAAATCTATCAGGTATTCATTCAATTACCTCTTTTTTCATCATTAAATTATATCAATTCTATAATTTCTGTTCATGAGCAGGGATGACTGACTGCAAACAAAAATTCTGAATAAAGTTTTTGAAAAAAAAGCGTTGCCAATCAATGTCTTAACAAGAGGAACTCCTAGATTAAACACTGCTAATAACCTGTAGTGGAAAGTTGCTGAGCTAAGTCTATTTACTCTATTTACTGTACTTAATTACAAATTTGAGGTAGTGCCTACTTTTAATTTACGTGTGTATTTAAATTTTTAAGGTACTTTATACTTCTACTTCCCTTCAACATCTCAGAGGTAATAATGGCAGCCAACATTTTTGCCTATTTTGTTTCTGACAGCTTTAGTTACAGTTTACAGACTAAGATTATAAAAACAAAATTTATTATGTGATACTAATATCATATAGATTAAACTATCCAACAGTGTATTAAGAAGTTTAAATGTGCTCCATCTTCACCAATTGAAACATTAAAATCCTGCTTACATGTTAAAGCATTAGTAATAATATTCCAACAATATGATATCTGTGCCCAACTTTTACTTCAATACCTTGAGTTAATACTTCAGTGAAAAATTGCATGTAAGACTGTTACAGAGGAGTATTAAGTACTTCTTTCACCACTGCTTCAGATCCAGTTGGATGAGCCCCTAATTTGTCATGGCCCGGCTGTGAGACCAACCTAAGAAAGAGGAGGCAGACACGAGGGATTAACTAAAAGAAAGGAAACTGAAATTTGTAATTATACATTGTGTGCCTGCTGTATTTTGTAATTTAAATTAGGGTATTTAGGGTACATATTATAGTTATGTTATTTTGAAATACGTTTGATGTTCGATGTAAAGACAACCCCGAGTGTCACAGCCTGTGTATGAGGAGAGCTTTTTATACTTTTGAAAAGCAAAAAATGTTCTGTATATGCTGACTAAAGAGCACCACAGACACAGCTGTGTATATTTGTGTTTTTTTAATTATACTTCAAATGTCACCCTAAAGTACATAATAATACCAATAATGGTAATAATAATTTACTCCTGCATCCTTTGCACTCTGCTCATTGCACTAGTGTCTCAATCTGTCTGTTTTGTTCATAGTGTGTATATATGTGTTCTCTGTACTGTAACCTGTGTTTGATTTTAATACTGTACAATTGTGTTATTGTATTATTGTATAAGTAATCACATCGTGAGCATTGTACAGTCCAGAGTCAAATTCCTTGTATGTGTACACATACCTGGCAAATAAAGCTGATTCTGATTCTGATAAAGTTAAAAATTTGATACAACAGTGAGGCAATACAGATTTTAAATATTATAGTCCCTGTAAACGTTGGGTTAAATACCACGCACACACACGCACACACACACACACACACACACACATACAGTAATGTAGTTCGGCCTCAGGGCTTTCTGCAGAGTGTAATCTGAAATGATCTGGTGGTTGTCTATACATTATCGACACAGTGAAGCTGCTGACTTTAAATTTAAGTGGTGAAAAAAACATTGTTTGGTTAATTCTTTCATTCTTTAATGAGATACAGCAGCTCGTTTGAAAACAAAGGCAGGTGTCAGCATTGAATATCAACAAGATCAAATTCCACAGGCAACAGCGCGGACTCACCTCACCTGAACCCCAAGAATCAGGAGCTGCTACATTTAGTAGAGAAAATAATCTGGAGGTTTGGTCTGAGATGAAAATAGGAGGAAGAAAGGAAAATAATAAAAGAAGCAATGACTGAATAAAACTAAACATTACATTTTATTTTGCAAATGAATGCATTTCACGTGTTTGTCCTTTAAATCTGATTCCCTTTAGTTCTGTAGAAATAATATCACTTAAAGCCAAAATAAATAACACTGAACGCATAAATGTAAATAAGGCATGTAGAAGCATTTCTTCATAATGCCAATTCCATGAAAATATAAATGTGTACATATACTGTTAACACCTTGTCTAAAAGAGGAACAGTCATTAGGTTGTTAAAATCAAAACATTTAATCATCTGCAGGCATTAATGTGTTCAGTATACTCCAGATGAAAAAGCATATTTAAGCCACTTGATAAGTAAATGTTAGTGTACTACCTCTGATCAGTATTTTACTATAACAGATGGTCACTGCAGTTTTTAGCAATCATTACACTAACAGGAGGAAATGCATTATTTGGGGTGGATTTGTATCTGTACTAACTGTACAGAGATCTTAAAAGGCTCAGTTCACATTACAACAAATATAGGTTTTGAAGTGGACATTTGTCTGTGATGCACAATAGATAGATATGTCTGATGAACAGATGTGCACGGCTTCCCTACACGCAAGTCAAGCTACACACATTAAAAAAGTTATCCACGAAAAATAAATGTTAAAAATGTTTTTTCCTAAACACGTAGATATAATGCAGTGGACACGATGCAATGATTAAAATACAATAAACACAGATTAAATCAGTGCTTTTTAGAAAGTAAATCCTTCTACTTGACCACAGAACACACTCATACACACAGCCTAACAGGATTTGCAGTGAAGAAGAGAACAGAGAAATCTTAAAATAGATTGATTGCTTGTCTCGTGGCCTTTAGTATTTCTACTTAATCATTGGCAGTCGGAGGATTATCTGGCTAGAAAGGGGTCGGTAATTGAAAAAGCAATAATTTGACTCCAGCGGTCTGCTGCGCTCCAGAACCAGTCCTCTGGTATCATCAGCACACTGTGAAGTTAAAGTGGCAGTCTTGAATTTTAAACTTACTAGTTCACAAACTGGTTTAGAATCCTCATCTCTGAGGATTGCATAATTTCAAATCAAAAAGCTGCAAATATTGCCTTTATTAGTGGTTGTTTGGCTTCTGATTCTCACTGACTGGAGGTTTGACATTAGTTTGCCCTCCTTTATTTACACTTCAAATAAGTGAGAATTGATTATACAGCAGTTTAAGGATTTTATGACAGTTTAGTTGATGATAATTGTTGTTATAAAATAAAACTGAATAGAATTTGAGGAAGAGTTGGAGAAATATGGAACCACCAGCAAAGCCTGAGGAGCTAAAAGTATTTTACAACTAAAAACTTTAATGTGTCAAACGGGGAGCAGGTTTTAACTGAGGCTTTGCTGTAAATGAAGAAACAAAGTTAAAATCCACAGAGCTGCTCCTCTTCCTTGTATAAGTTACAGCTTGATAACCACTGAACAAACTGAAGGATTACATGATGAATAAACAAATATGAAGTCTTTTCTTCTTGTCTTTATTCCAGGGTTTCAGACAAAGCTGATGGAGAAAATGTGAAACTAATATGAGAGTATAACTAAGGCAGTTTTCCTTCTGAAACACCACAAAGTACAAGAGTTGATGTTTAGTTAGATTGACGTCTAAACAGCAACATGTTCAGTCTCAGTTTAAGCCAAGAATAATTTATGGTTGGTGGAGATTGATGTTGTTCCTGGGAAGTTTTCTCTCTTTCTTTTTATACAATGATGCAATATTATTACACTATTCTGGGTGTTTGTGTTGTTGTCTCAATCCTGTCCTGGACACATCAAATCATGTTTTTTGTTAATGTTCTACCAAACTACATCTTCCACAACAACCCGTTGTCACTCCCCAACTTGTCACATCAGCGTCAGTTTGTAACGCACTGAGGTTCCCTTTAGCGTCATAGTTCAACGCAGTGGGGGAAGCCCTGTAGTGTCAGTTTTTTATGGTAAAGGCAGGTATATGATATTTAACAGAAAAGACTGAGTAAGGAGGTGGTTGGGGCCCAGGAGTCCTGGGTTCGTGTCCCTTGTGAAACAAAAAGTCAGCATTAAATATTTATATTGAAGTTACGTGAGTTATGTAAATTGCGTAAGTTACACAAGTGACGGTAGTTAACTTACGTGTTAACTGACGTACGCAGTTATTTTAACCCAAACCATGATCTTTTCCTAACCTTAACCAAGTAGATTTGTTACCTAAACTAAATAGTTTTTGTGCTTTCACAACTTTAATAACGTAAAAAATTAAATATGACATTTTGGTAAGATTTGCAGATTGCTTTTCTAATTAAGCAAAGTGAGAGGAGTCTTGATCCTCACCTGACAATGCTTTCGTAAACTTCATGTATTATGTGGTTTATAATGGACTGTGGTGCAGAGCTCTCTCTCTCTCTCTCTCTCCTTCACCCCCAACCGGTCGAGGCAGATGGCCGCCCACCCTGAGCCATGGTTCTGCTCGAGGTTTCTGCCTCTTAAAAGGAAGTTTTTCCTTGCCTCTGTTGTCAGTGGTCATACTTGAAGCACTAGATGTGATAGTATAGAGATGTTCTTCATTTACTTTGGTATGTTAGTCCAGATGAGCCAACCCTCCCAAGATGTGAAATACTGTATTACAGGAGTATGAGACATCATGTAGCACTTCATTTCTTGATGTGGCTGTTGTTTATTAATGAAACAGTAATAATAATATTCAAAAAAACATATGGTTTTACCGAATAATTAAATGTAATTCCTTAATATAAGAAACCTGATTTATTGACTGGCAACTCTCTGCTATCTCATAGATGACATCTTTGTCCTGTCTAAGGCACCGTAGCTATACTACTTGCTTGTATAGGGGAGGGGGGTGCAACTCGCAATCCTCACCACTAGATGTCACTAAAACGTACACACTGAACCTTTAACCTGTCCTGTCTGTCTGTGTTTATCGTTTTTACTAACCATTATTTGGACTGATTTGCACATGTACTAAGGCAACATGATGACTCACCTAAATTTGACAGGCCTCTTTCTCCTACTTTCACTTTTTATGCAGACTTTGTGTATATAGGGTGGTGATAGAGCATTGGATAAGACGCATGCCTTTGGTGTGAGAGACCCGGTTTCAAGTCTCCACTGTGTCCCTGAACAAGACACTTAACCCCAAGTTGCTCCAGAGGCACATGACCCCTGACATAAATAGTAATTGTAAGTCGCTTTGGATAAAAGCGTCAGCTAAATGAATAAATGTAAATGTATCAGGTGCCCCTCCAGTATAGTTGGGAATCCCATCTGCTTTTGCACAGCACCAGTGTGGGCACCGTGGATCCCCCTGGCCATTGGAACTGGAGCTGGGTGCCCCCATCGAAGCCGATGACTAGGTAAAGAGTGAGACGCTGTGGTGTGTGGCAGAGGCTCAGGAGACAGGGACACAGGCGAATTCCCCTTGCCACAGTCATCATTGCTCGTTGCAACATGGCTTAAGGCCGATCTGGAGATTGATGGTTTTGGAGTTTCCTATCATGTGGACAGAGACTCTGCAGTGACCAGCAAGTCACTTGGCGAACAAGGGATCCAATAAGCAACTTGTCAGACTCGTCACTTTGGGATGGTTAAGGGGGCTTATAAATCTTTTCATAGAGCCCCTCTTGGAATGTTGGACCATAATGTTGTTTACTTACTTTACTTTACTTTATTTATTACAATCTGGAATGTCTAGTGTCTCCAGGACTGTTTTTTTTCCAAATGAACAGACAGAAACTATGTCTGCCTAAATAGTATATCCTTTGTGAGCAGATGATCATCCACCAGAAATCCATCCAATTTATTCAAGTAATAAACATTGGGTCTCCAAATCAGTCAAAAACATAATCATTTAGAGAAACAATAGCTTAAATCAGAGGGACATGATACAGCACAGAGTTCTCTCTAAACAGGTGAAGAAGGAGCTCAAGCTTACCAAGTGTACATAGAAAGTGAAAACTTGCTGAGCACTTTGTTACATCCCACTACTATAAACCTTCTTCAGTCATTCTTCAGTCACTTGATTCCAGTTGTCTTTACAGCTGCATATAAGGTTCCTTGTCTTTGGAAGGACTGTGTTCCTGTGCCTAAGACTCTGTACAGGATAAATTAGACCCTCTCTAGTTTGCTTACAGGTCAAGCATGTTGTGGTGGAAGCCCAGCTGACGGTGAGTGTCCTGTTTATTTCTCCTTTTTTCTTGTGATTCTGTTTTCCCCTTGTGTTTTGGCCTGCCTGTCTGTGTCTCCTCTGCTGCCCTTGCTTGTGTTCTCCCTCTCTCTCTCTGCACCTAGGTCCCCCGTGCCTGTGTTCCCCTGGCATCCACCTCTCCCTTACCTCCACTTCCTCAACCCCTTTTTCCCCTCAATAAATCCTCTTTCACCTGAGCGTTGCTTTTGGGTCCTCTCTGTCCAACACACACAACAAAGCAGAGGTGTGGTTGATGCAACAGAGACGCTTTTAAACATATTTTTTCATTTTGAGGGGGCCAAGTCCCTTGTCTGTCTACTTTTTATTGACCTTTCTGCTTTTAACTGCATTCAGCCCCCCAGGGCTGTGTCCTCTTTTATTTGTTTTATACACAAATGAGTGCCAAGGCCATCGTGAAGGGTGCCATCATTATTAAAGTTGCAGATTATTTAGTTATTGTGTCTCTCTTCAGCAGTGACAACTCTGAACAGGGTCACGTAGTGAATGATTTTATTGATTAATGTAAGTCTTTCTTTTTAAACATTAATGTGGCAGCTTACGTTTGACTACCAAGCCAGCGAAAGTCAGCCGCAGTCACCTCGAACGCACCTATTAACATGTTGATCTGATGGTGACCATAGACGAAAAGTCAAAGAATCAACAAAGTTATTACAGTTCATCCTGAGGGGAACACGAATGTCAGAACCAAACTTCATAACAATCCATCAAGTTCTTCCTTCGAGTCATCCATGTGTTTGTGTTTATGGATAGCTGTTATAATTCTAGCTAAACTATTATTTTTGTAACTAAACCATTAAAATGCAAACATTCTTCTTCTGGTGTTTTTGGCAATTAATACAACTTCAGGCGCATTACCACCACCATCTGAACAGGAAGAGAGTCAACCCAGATTTCCTGTAACTATTACATTTACATTTACTCATTTGGCAGATGCTTATATCTAAAGCGACTTACATTTAAAGGAACAACATACAAGCATGAACCAAGCATCCAGCAAGAAATCAAGAGAGAGAAGAACATACTTTATTGTCACATACATGTTGCAAAATTCAATCTCTGCATTTAACCCATACCTCAAGGCAGCAGCCACTGTACAACCAACTCCAGATGTTTATCATTGTCTGGTCAAACAGCACTTACTGGAGAACCTAACATACTAGTAAGAGCTGCAATAAATATTAGTAAGAGCTAATTACTCATTCACTTTTCCTACAATTCCAGGGTTTCAAACCTGTATCATCCTGGTCACAACCTTGTCTCTCTCTCACACATTACACAGGCAGTGTGAGGTTTTTAGGTAGGAGTGGATTGACAGAGCGGAACACTTCAAAATGCTCTGTGTGTCAATATGTGGGTGTGAAGTGATTGGTGATGGACGAGGTGCCGATCAATACTCGTGTCCATGAATGGAGCCAGATTCATCATCCGTGTAATTTTACTGGCTGAGAGGAACACGCCGTCCCCAAGCAGAGACCATCCATCCTGCAGGAAGAGGACAGGACACGTATGGCTGCCAATACCAACCCCTAAGACCTTGGTTACAGGTTCAACTCCCAAGACCAGGAATTTCCTGCTTAAGTAACCTTAGGCAAAGCATTGAACCTCCACATGCTCACAATACATGTGTCAAATATACTGTGACAAAAAATGTATCAATGGCCTTCTGAGTAAACACCTTTTATGCCCATAGGGTAATTTTGAAATGTTTTAAATTAAATGTTTTGTATTAAAAAGAGATTTCAATAAAAAAAACAACAGTGATCTGTTATTTAACTAATCCAAGAACATTTCAAACACTGAGACTGTCCTCCCTACAAAAGGAGAGCATTGCAAAGGGGGCCTGTTATGTCTGCTTCCTGCAGGTCGTGTCCTCCCTCGTCCTCTCTGATAGGGGTTGGTGGTGGAACAGTGCATAAAACAGCTAAATGAATAAATGTAAATGTAATAATAACACACATTTATACACAAAGTGTACTGAAACTCTGTTGAGTGTTTCAATAATTTTTTGTCAGAGGTACTGACACCAGTGTGTTATCTCTTTTTCAGCTTGACAGTTCATTCTTGTCTTGAAAACAGCAGCTGAAAAAATTAATCTCCACTCAAGCTCCACTTAGTCACTTTTTCTGGAGCTTATGGCTGTATAACACGATCGTGATCAGCAGACAAAGTTTGATCAGTCGTCATGGAAACACAGTTGACAAGACTGTGTGATGTGGTCGAAGGCTGTGTACAAGTAATGCACCTTTGAGTGGAGACTCTTGTATCTTTACTTGGACTGAAAAAGCACAGACACTGATCTGAAGATTTGAAACTGCAAATCTCAAGTTATCCTCCGTCCAAGATCACATTTACATTTACTCATTTGGCAGACACTTTAATCCAATAGCCAGGTAAAACATAGAAGCATCAGTAAATCACTAAGAGATCTAGAAGTGACAATAGATACTAGTAAAAATAGCCATAAATACTAGTAAGAGCTAATAGCGCATATGGCAACAATAGGGTAAATAGGGAAAGAAGTAAGAGTTAACAAATAGTGCAATCAATAAAAGAGAACTGTAAGGAGACAGAAAAAGAGCACAGGAAGTGCATATTAGAGGAAGTGTTCTCAGAAGAGATGAGTTTTTCAAGAGCTTCTTGAGGATCAGCAGATAACATAACATTACAGTACGTTTCTCCCATTTCAATGTTCAAGCACTGCAGATGCTATCATTACTGTTATTATTACTCTCCCCTAAAAGTGTCTCAGAAACAGCAAGACTTACTGTCCATTAAAAAAACTCGCTCAAAACTCAGGCAACAAAAACTGACCTCATGGTGGTGCTGTAACAACAACTTTCACATTTTTGCCAGTAACTTCAGGATTTTGTCGGAAAATTATATTTTTTTCTGAATACAGAACTGGACCATCCTATCCCATTCAATTCAATTTGTTACCGGCTTTATCATGTGCATGGGGAATGAGGTGGTACCTGTCCCCCGGCATCACCTGAGCAGCCAGGAAAGGGTGGCTGGGTGACTGTCCGAAGCAGGAATAGTCGTAAGGATTCAAAGCCCACGGGTCACCACCAACCTGTTCACATTTCTAACAGATATTCCCCACTCTGCGACACACCCGCTGAGAAACTAACTCTGATCATTGGCAGCTCCATTTTGAGACCCATGAAGACCCGTCTTTTGTACAGCCACATGTCATCATTCCGTCGCTGGTTGTCGAGGTGGTGTCCAGCAAATGATGTGGTCTTTGTAGATCATTGGCAGACTTTCTGGGGAAGACCTGGTCTGATTCGGAGAGACGTCATCCATCCCACTTGGGAAGGAGCAGCTCTCATTTCTAGGAATCTGGCCAAGTTTGTTAGTGGAACAAATCCATGACAACCCAGAGTTGAGACCAGGAGGCAGAGTCGCAGTCTAACACACTTCTCTGCTCCTCCATTTCAGGAGTTACTTAGTGAAAACCCTATAGTGACGGAGTCTGCCCCCCAACCATTGAAATTATTTAAATCAAAGGTAAACAGAAGAGGAGCTGTGCATAAAAACCTCATAAAAATTAAAACCACAAGAGCAATAGTGCAAACTAATAGGAAAATTAAATGTGGACTCTTAAACATCAGATCTCTCTCTTCTAAAGGTGTACTAGTAAATTAACTAATATCAGATTATGATATTGATTTATTTTGTCTTACTGAAACCTGGCTGGGTGATGGAGAATATGTTAGCCTAAATGAATCCACCCCTCCCAGTCATATTAATACTCACATTCCTCGAGGCACAGGCCGAGGAGGTGGAGTTGCAGCTATCTTCGACTCTAGGTTATTAATCAACTCTAAACCTAAACTAAATTATAACTCATTTGAAAGCCTTGTTCTTAGTCTTTCACACCCAAGTTGGAAATCACTGCAACTAATCCTATTTGTTACAGTTTACCAAGCACCTGGCCCGTACTCTGAATTCTTATCTGAATTTGCCGAGTTGTTGTCAACTTTAGTCCTTAAAACGGACAAAGTTATTATTGTAGGGGATTTTATTATTCATGTGGACGTTGAGAATGACAGCTTCAGCGTTTATCTCTCTGTTAGATTCCACTGGCTTCTCTCAGAGTGCTCATAAACTGACTCACTGTTTTAACCACACCTTCAAACCTCACCCTCGACCATGTTCTGGTATATGGTTTTGAAATTGAACATTTAATAGTGTTCCCACAGAATCCGTTTTTATCTGACCACTGTTTGATGACTTTTGATTTTGTATTGTTGAACTACATGCCATTGGGCAAAAATTTGTCAGTCTGATAGTGCTGTAGCTAAATTTAAGGATGCAATTCCATCAGCTCTAAATTCATTATCAAGTCACAAAGTAATGGAGGACTCCTATGCTAATTTCAGTCCCTCCCAAATCGATCATCTTGTTGAAAGTGCTGCAGGCTCGCTGCGAATGACACTCGACTCTGTAGCCCCTCTAAAAAAGAAAATAATAAAACAAAGACGGTTAGCTCCATGGTATAATACTGAAACTCGCAAATTAAAGCAAATATCGTGGAAACTTGAGGGGAATTGGCGTTCCACCAAACTGGAAAATTCTCGTTTAATTTGGCAAGACAGTCTTAAAACTTATAGGAAGGCCCTCCGTAATGCCAGAGCAGCGTACTACTCGTCATTAATAGAGGAAAATAGGAACAACCCCAGGTTTCTTTTCAGCACTGTAGCCAGGCTGACAGAGAGTCACAGCTCTATTGAGCCATGTATTCCCATAGCTATCAGTAGTTACGACTTCATGAGCTTCTTTAATGATAAAATTCTAGCTATTAGAAACAAAATTCTGACCTGCCCTCAACTGGCATGACTTATCTCTAAACTCAGGAACCTTAGAAACAGCTGTAAAACCAGATATACAGTATGTTTAGACTGCTTTGCTTCCCTCAATCCTTACCAACTAACTTCAATAATTTCTTCATCTAAACCATCAACCTGCCTCTTAGACCCTATCCCGACTAGGCTGCTTAAAGAAGTTTTACCCTTAGTCAGCACTTCTCTACAAGATATGATTAATCTATCTTTATGAACAGGCTATGTACCACAGTACTTTAAAGTAGCTGTAATTAAACCTCTTCTGAAAAAGCCCAACCTTGATCCAGATGTTTTAACCAACTATAGACCTATATCTAACCTCCCATTTCTCTCTAAGATCCTAAGAGCCATACAACAGAGACAGCACTGGTGGAAAATTACTAATGACCTCCTAATTGCATCAGACAAAGGACTTGTCTCTGTACTGGTTTTATTAGATGTTAGTGCTGCATTTGATACCACTGACCATCAGATGCTATTACAGAGACTGGAACATTTCATTGGCATTAAAGGAACTGCTCTAAGCTGGTTTAAGTCCTATTTATCAGATCAGTTTCAGTTTGTACGTGTTAACGTACGTCCTCCATGCAGTTAGTAATGGAGTTCCACAAGGATCTGTGCTCAGACCAATCCTCTTCACTTTATATATGCTTCCTTTAGGCAATATTATCAAGAAACACTCCATAAACTTTAATTGTTATGCAGATGATACTCAATTATATCTATCAATCAAACCAGATGAAACTCATCAGTTAGCTAAACTTCAAATGTGCCTTCAGGATGTTAAAACCTGGATGACCTGTAATTTTCTAATGTTAAACTCAGATAAAACTGAAGTTATTGTTCTAAGGCCTTTCCCTTGATGGTATCGCCCTGGCCTCCAGCACCACCGTGAGGAACCTTGGAGTTATCTTTGATCAGGACATGTCATTTAAGTCTCACATTAAGCAAATTTCAATTTCATTTCAGGCCCACCCTGAGCCATGGTTCTGCTCGAGGTTTCTGCCTCTTAAAAGGAAGTTTTTCCTTGCCTCTGTCGCCTAGTGCTTGCTCTTGGTGGGAACTGTTGGGTTTCTGTAAATATCATCACAGAGTACTGTCTAGACCTGCTCTTTTATGAAAAGCGCTCAGAGATAACTGTTGTTGTGAATTGGCTCTATATAAATAAAATTGAATTGAATGTTGGGCAGGTTTGTCTTTGTGTACCTTGACGACATTCTGATTTTCTCCAAGGACCCAACTGTGCATAGACAACATGTTCGCCAGGTTCTCCACCGGCTGTTGGAGAACCGTCTCTACATTAAGGCCAAGAAATGTGAGTTCCATGCTACCACCACAGCATTTCTCTGTCACATTGTTTCTGCAGGACGGATTGAGATGGATCCTGCTAAGATCAGAGCTGTAGAGGATTGGCCTAGACCGGAGAGTAGGAAACAGCTGCAAAGATTACTGGGCTTTGCTAATTTTTACAGACGTTTCATTCGAAATTACAGTCGTGTTGCTCTCACTTTAACTGCTCTAACTTCCATCTCCAGAACGTTTCTGTGGTCTGCCAATGCTGACGCGGCATTTCTCGAACTCAAGAGACGGTTCACTTCTGCCCCCATCCTCATCCAGCCAGACAGAACACGATCTTTTTGTGGTAGAAGTGGATGCCTCGGATGTGGGAATCGGGGCTGCCCTCTCCCAGCGATCCCCCGACGATGGGAGACTTCACCCGTGTGCTTTTTTGTCTCACCGCCTCTCTTCTGCCTAATGCAACTATGACATCGGGAACCGGGAGTTGCTGGCTGTAAAGGTGGCATTTGAGGAGTGGCAGCACTGGCTGGAGGGGGCAGAGCAGCCATTTGTCGCCTACCTCTCGGGGCGTTCCTACAATGTTTTGTGGCAAGGACAATTATCCTCCTCCCATTGCCTCTCCACAGGGGTACCCCAAGGCTTCTCAATTACACCACCTCACTGGGGCCGATCATTCGCTTACACGGCTTCTCTTACCACTGCTACGCAGACGATACGCAACTCTACCTATCCTTCCAGCCAGACGACCCCACCGTCTCGGTGCAGATCACAGACTGTCTCTCGGACATATCTGCATGGATGAAGGCTTGCCACCTTCAACTAAACCTCTCTAAGACTGAACTCTTGGTCATTCCAGCCAAGCAATCTATTCACCATAACATCAAACTACAAATTGGCTCCTCAACCATCACTCCAACCAGGGTGGTGAGAAACTTGTGTGTCATGATTGATGACTAGCTGTCCTTTTCAGACCATGTTGCTGCTCTCTCTTGGTCGTGCTGCTTTGCTCTATACAACATCAGAAAAATCAGGTCCTACCTCACTCAATATGCCACCCTGCTTCTGGTACAGGCCATGGTTACCTCTCGCCTTGACTATTGCAATGCCCTCCTAGCGGGTCTTCCAGCTTGTGTGGTGAAACAGAACACAGCAGTGCATCTGTTTTTTTTGTTCAGCCCAAAAGGACGCATGCCACTCCATTGCTGTGTGACCTCCACTGGCTACCCATGGCCTCCAGAATCAGATTCAAGTCACTAATGCTTGCATACAGAGTGACTACTGGATCTGCCCCCATCTATCTAAACTCCATAATACAAGTTTACGTTCCTACTCGCCCACTACGCTCCTCCAACGAACGCCGCCTGGCTCTGCCATCCCTTCACACAAAGCAATCCCAGTCCCAGCTGTTCGCATCTGTGACACCATGATGGTGGAACGAGCTACCACACGCCATCAGAGCAGGGGCGTCCCTCTCCAACTTCAAGAAGCTCTTGAAAACTCATCTCTTCCAAGAACACTTCCTCTTATAACACCTCTAACCCCTAACATCTAACATGCACTTCCTGTGCTCTTCTTCTTCTATCCCCTACAATTATCTTGTATTGATTGCACTTTGTTAACTCTAACTTCTTTCCCTAGGTATTTACCCCATTGATGCGATATGTGCCATTAGCTCTTACTAGTATTTACTATTGCTTTTATTATGTATTGTCAGTTGTAGATCTCGTGCTGTATTTTATGCTCTGTTAATGATTGTATGATGTTCCTCAAATGTAAGTCGCTTTGGATATAAGCGTCTGCCAAATGAGTAAATGTAAATATAAATGTAAATGTTGTTTGGACTGACTACATCAATGCTGCCACACGACTCAACTTATACCAGGCCAGGTGGGCTTTGTTTTTTGGACGCTTTAATTATGTGTTGACTTTCACCCGGGTTAAGAAACATTAAGCCGGACACCCTTTCCCACTTGTTCGAAAAGGAGAAGTCCGGTACCATTCCCAACTCCATCATACCCAGCCCCTGCATCGTCGGTGCCGCTATTGCCGAGTATTGAGTGTGGTTAGGTAACGGTCACGTGGGCCACCTGTTTGTTCCTGATTCTGTCTGCTCTGCTGTTTTACATTGGGGCCACTCCTCCAGACTAACCTACCACCCCGGCTTGGCTCGCACCCTGAGTTTCCTCCATAGACGGCTCTGGTGGCCGACTATGGAGGCTGATACGAAGTAGTTTGTTTCTGCCTGTCACGTGTGTTCCCAGAATAAGAGTTCCAACCAGCCCACTTCTGGTCTCCTATGCCCTCTGCTCATTCCTCGCCCTCCCTGGTCGCACTTGGCTCTGGACCGGTCTCCCCCCTTCAAATGGTATGACAGTTATTCTGACAGTGGTGGATCGTTTTAGTAAGTTTGCCCGTTTTGTGTCTCTGCCCAGTTTGCCCTCAGTCATTAAAGTAGGACAGGCTACACGCTCCGCCACTGAAACGCTTCTCAGAGACACCGAACAGAGGATAGAACTAAACTGCCAACTAAACCAATAATTGTCCCACGTTATTTGATGGGACATTACTGTGCCCATGGAAACGTTTAATCACATACAGCAACCTCTCTAATCATGAAAGCAAACCGTTAAAGAAAACACTCATATCAACACAATAAGTTAAAAGTGGAAAGTTAAAAGAAACGGTAGAGGTGGGATAAATCTGAGAAAATAATTAGTTAGGTTGGGGACCGGTGGATGATTTGGGTGTACATGATTAGTCAGATATTGTAGGAGCCGATCCTAGCATCACAGCATTGTAGCTCCTATAATTGTGACAAGACAGTGCAAATGTTAGGAATGTGGGTTTTGTGTTCATGTTTCATGGTTAAGCCCGTTTTTTGGTTCTGTGTTTCTCTGTGTAGTCTTGTTTAGATAGTTCTTAGCCCTATGATTATTATTATTCATCTGCATCCTTAAGTTACTTAGTATCTGTCTTGTCTCATATTCTAGTTATGTCCTGTATTCTGATCCGTGTCTTAGTGTCTACTCCTGGTCCGTGTACTTTGATATTATTTTGTCCATGTTTGGTTCAGTTATTTATATTCTGTTTCTTCCTGGTTATTAGTTTCCCTAAGGCCTTGGTGCCTGTCTGTTTCCCCTGCTGTCTCTCTACCTGTCTGTGTCTCATTAGTCCTGATCCCCCTCACCTGTGTTGCTCCCACCCCGCTCATTAGTCCCTGTGTCCCTGCTTGTGTCTCCAGTCTTTGTCACGTCCTGTGCGTCTTGTTGAGTGTTCCGCCTTGTGCTCTGTTTTCCTTGTTCTGGATTTCCCTGTGTTCTGGATTACTCCTTGTGTTTTTGGATTACCTTTGTTTGGACTTTTGTCCTGAGCTCCACGTAAGCCTGTTTAAGTTGAGTTTGAGTTAATAAAGTATTTTTGTTTGAACTGCATCCTCCTCTCGCCTTGCCATTGTCTGCGTTTGAGTCCTCACCCCAGTCTGCACTCAGCCACCCCTGTGACAGCAAACAGCTGCTGACGTCAACTTATTAGACTGTAATATAAACCAGAGCATCCTCTGCATTCAGAACAAACCTGCTGTATTTTATGTTGTCATATAGTATCAATAGTGGCCATTATCTATTCTGCACGTCATTTGCACACTGGGTGGGGGTCAGGTGTGTTGTCATCTTCGTATGTTGAGTGTTGTACCTCGTGCTATGTTTCCTGTGGTTTCCTGGATTGTTTGTCTGTATTTTGGATTACTCTGGCCTGTTCTGGATGTTACTTCAGATGAACTGGTTGATTTAGTTTGTGAATTGGTGGCGCTAAAGGCTATGTGGAGGGAAGAAAGCAACGACTGCCTAAAAGAAAATAAATTGTAAACTGTAAATTTTTTATCTATCTAATTTTTTTTTTTTCATCCATTTACGTTCCAGTAGTTTCATTGCACTTTGAGATAAGACATTTAGGTTTAAGATCAAAAGATGAGTATGAGACAAGAGTTTTGAACCAAGGATGCAGAGCTATTTAATGTTTGGACAATCAACCAAAAAGGCAACTCCTGGGCAACAAGAAACATCTGTCAGTCACATGTTCCACTAGTTTTGCTCACTTGAAAAATGGGTGGGTTCAAACAAAGGGTGCTATGTCCTGAGTCGTTTAACACATCTAGATGTGAATACCAGGAAACTCTTGTCTCATACTCATCTTTTGATCTTAAACCTAAATGTCTTCAGTGAACAACAAAAACAAAGGAATTTGCCTTACCGTTCCAATACTTTTGGAGGGGACTGTATCTACCTCTATCAATATTTGTAAATCTAAATCACACAAATTAGGATATGCCAACAGTGGCTGTGGTGAGCCCCGAATGATCTATGGGAGATTTCTTTCTGTGGATAACACAGACTGTTTATATCACTGTGTGTTAGATCTCTCCCTGCTCCAGAACAGCTGATTGAAACTATCAACTCATTATGAATCCTGAAGCTGCTTAAATCAGCTGTGTTGAAGCAGGGAGGGATTAAATCATGTAGAACAGGGAGAAACTTTCTCCAGGAGAGGGTTGGGAAACGCTCGTCTTAGTAACACTACATACACTTCAATTCAACTAAGATGAATTCATACAGGCAGCAAAGTCTTTGCACACGGTTTAAGTGTGAAAAGGCTACACCAAACAGTCTAAATGAAATCTTTATCTTATCTTTTGGACAAATACTAACCTGAGTGTCATAGTCAACATATTACGACAAATCCAGACCTATGCCCTTGCTAATGCATTACAAAAAATGTTTAATAAAAGCCGAACACACAGTAGCTTACGTTATCCAAAGAAAAAAAAAGCTAATCCTACCATACTACTTCAGGAGCTAACGCTAGCCACCATTGGCGTAGCCTAATGCTACCTATTGTAGTGAACAACGGTGTGGATTTGTGCATTTTATATTGAATAAATTTGGAGCTACTCTAAATTCCTTTCTCCTCCCCAGAGAAGAAGGGGAGGGGTCAAAGTTGCTTTCTCTAAGTGCTATCCCGACCATAAAACTGGCACCTTTTTGATTCCGAAGCTGATAACGCCTGACTGTTAAACTGACAAAGGGACACCAACCAGCCATTGGCATCTCCCTGAACAGCCTATCAAAACTGGCCCCCCCACACACGTTTCCGTGGCAACTGACCTTATTCTTTGTTTTATTACCACATCAAAAAGGAAAACCCCTGTCTCACCTAAGTGTGACATGGTCCAGACACTGAACTTTCAATGTAAAAGGACTGCAGTCTCCAAAGACTCAAAGCATTTAATTAAATCTAATTAAATCTTTAGTTACCTGATTACGTTTGCCTCTATTTGAGTAGTTATGTTAACTGTTGTTGCTATCTGTTGTTGATATTAGTGCTGAAAAGCAAGACACCCCTTCATCTGATGTAATCAATGCTTGTTCATAATACTTTCCTACAAAATTCCTCTAGAAATGATGACAAAGAAATGTTTTACGATACTCTTAATCGCCAGCTTGAATTTAAGGATGAATCAACAAATTCCCTGGTTCCTAAGGAGAGACGATCTTTGATTTAATCCAAGCTGTCCTCATGTAACCTGAGCTCCCCCAAGTGGACGAAATAAGTATTACATGCCCTCGTCGGAAATGCCGTTAAATGTATAAATATCCTGACCAATAATGTGACAATTGTTTCCTGTTACCAAATGCTTAACTTAGAACAGTACAACCATTCAACCATTGAGGTTCGATTGTGGAAAATGTTTGATTATAATACGTGCAAATAGATTTCTTTTCTTTAGACATTAAGTTTAGAAAGGCAGTCCCTTGGGAAACCTGAGACGCCCCCTGGGGAATCACGCCCCAGGCAACAAAAGAGCGACACGCGACCTCGCTTCGCTCTCTTCCCTTCGCTGTTGGCTCTCTTCCACTCTACTCGGCCCTCTGGACGCTTCGGCAAGCGCAGCGTGCATCGCCAGGCAACGCCCAGACTCGGCCAGCGAAACAAACAGGCCCTTTTGTTCGCCTGAAGCTACACACCTGAAGTGCCGCGACATCGATCTGCCTTCAGTTTGTTTTATTTTCTTTATTTCTTTTGTTTGTTAAAGTTATCAGTCCGTTAAGTTACACTGGACTAATTCAGGAACGACCAAGTTCCATTTTAAGCCTTTTTCGTCGAGCCAACTTCACCGAGGTCAGACCAAGCCACGTGGTCTCGCCAGCTACAACGAAGGAAACCTGCAAACAGCCGAATTGCCAGACGGAGGAGGTGTTTTCAACCAGACACGGAGAACCCCGGAGAATCCCTAGCAAAAAGCCAGGATCGGCAGCTAGCGTGGGACCCGTGCAACAGGCCAAAAGCAGGCTGTCGACAAGCAGTAAGACTTAACACACGTTCTGTGATCAGATGTCCATTTTAACTCCTAAAATCATAGCATTAGTTTACTTTCATTAGCTCTTCTATGCCGTATGAGTCAAATGCATCCCACAACCGAACCTCCAGGCTCATTGTTCAGCAAATGCTTATGTTCCCTGTATCCAACCATCTTTTTATCACCTTAGTTAGAGAATAAATTCACTGTAATATAATCAAGAGCTGTGTGTGTTGCCTATTTGTAGTTCCTGCCAAGAGAATTGACCCTTTAGATATGAGACTGACTGACTGATTTAAGATAATTGAGCGATTATTAACTAACTGATCACTAGTGATAATTGTATAATTATTCAAAACTACCTAGAGGTCCGGAGACTCTAGGATTATAACAACTCCGGTGGTGCCCTTAACGAGGAAATTTTGATTTTATGAATATTAATTCATAATTGGGTATCAATTCTTATAAATTTATTAAAATGCATAACTAAAATTTTTAGGTCTGCTACACTATGTAGAATGACAAATAACCTAACTTCAACACGTGTAACATTCTGTAATTTGGGTGAACACATACATACATACACATGTTTTGGATAATGCTAACCAGTCACCTACCACTGTCACGATGTGTAGAGTAGCGAGACAACTGAGAATGCATCACGTTAGGTCCTGTGGGGGACGTAAATAAAAAGTTTATTTATGGTTATTTCCTGTCCTGTCAGTGAAGCTGACTTGAGAATGAAGCCTGCTCCGGAAGCAACTCCATAGTGGAGGTCTGCAGTTGGACCCCTCTCATAAAATTCCGAATCAGGCATTTTTGTCAGCTGAAAATCTGTGCTGTTTGGATAACTGGAATTTGAGTGTTTCCTGTTTACTGTGTATGGTGTAACCCAGTGAGTGATTTGGTTTCCTGTAGAGTAGAAGGCTCTTTGTCAGAGTTCCAGTTGGTGAATAATTGAAGGCGTTACAGGCGTTGGTAAATCTGCAGCCCACATGTTTTATTCATCTGTTTCATCCAACTTTCATAACACAAGGTTGAAAGACAAAGGGAAGTGACTGCGATGGCAGAAAGGTACACATACAGTAATAAAGAAAATTAGGAAAACAAGAATCAGAATTTGCATTTATACTGGAAGGTTTGCTGAGCGCAGGTTTTTATCAGCCTCCCCCTGCTTCACCATCACACAGTTATCACAGCTGGGAGCTAACCATTTGTCTGATGTATGAACAATAAATTAAAGCTGCAAGCAGCGTTGGGCGGGCCCACGCACGTGTAGCACGTCGGGATGTAACGCCACTGTGCTTTGTTGTGAAGTTTTAAAGGGTGATTTTATCAGTCTTTTTAAATCACTCAAGGTGTGCAACAAAACTGTTTTCATCTCTGGATTGATCCCCTCTTACCAGCAAGGTCTAGGGTGTTTAAGTAGGCTGCTCAGTCTCAACACATGGCTTCAGTCAGTATCACAGGCGTGGGGTGGGGTAAATTTCTGGGGAAGCCAAGTGAGAGGGGATGTCCTTTTTGGAGGGCAAGTATCTAATGTATTGTGGTATTACAGTGCAGGGTATAATTTTACACAAAATTGAATCATACTTGCTACTTACTAGATGCGCACTGTTATCAATACACATTTTGAAAGTTGCATTTACCTAGACGTACGCTCTCTCTCTCACTCTCTCTCACCCCAAATAGCATACATACCCCGCTGCTTATAGTGCACAGTACAAATTGGCTACGGTTAAGAATAAAAGAAGCATTCACAAGCTCAATCAGAAGATGATTGAAGACATTTTCATAGTAGCAGTGGTGCATGTATCAAATAAGCTTACATACTTCTTAATGCAAATTTTCACAACACAACATTACTCAAGACTAATAACCGAGTAAAAACAATTATTCAGGTAGCCTAACCTGGCCCAGTGCCCTGGGGCAGGTGCTGTCTGTGGTGCTCATTATCTATACATACCCAACCTCAGTAAAAACACTGAGGTTACTGCAGCTAAATCCAGGCAAGCAAAGCAAAGTGAACAATATAACCACGTCAAAAATCGCACAAATAGCTACAGTTCAGTTAAGTTCAGAGAGAGAAGGTGACATTTCACTCATCCTGTTTGAAAAGGAAGACCATTCTCTTGTCTTTCATGGTGGCAAAGTGGGCTTGTTTGATGAAAACAGCTGCTTCTGCTGGAAACACTGAGACTGAAGCAAACAGAATGTGCCGGAAAACAAAAACTAGGAGCTGAAAGAGATGAAAAAGCTTTCTAGAGCTGCAGAGCTGCTGCTAATTCTCTGCGGATTTGTCAAGACAAAGGAACACATTGCACACTCTTTTGAGTCATTGTACTGCTGAAAATGACAACTTAAACCAACCACAAGTCCACTTTCACTTAAATCACATATTGTATAACACCAAATTATAGTGTAACAATACCTGAAACTAAGACATGTTAGTATGAATTAACACGCATCCAAATAGTGACACCTTTAGCCCCTTCAGTTCAAACCTTATTGGCTATCAGGTGACACCTTGTGATATATTTAATCATCTCCACAGCAGCGGTACGATGCTACGAGTAAAGTCTGAAATATCTTCATAATCAGTCAACACACCTCTGGACACACCTTGTCTCTTCCTGTATATACTTATTTTTAATGATGTGTAAAAAGTATCTATTTGTGATATAGGTTGTATTTTTAGTAGTATATAATAACAATAAACAAGTGTTATACCACATTTGGATGTCATTATTGGAGACATAAGACATAAATGTAGTTGATTGTTTTGCTGCAAGTGTAAAGAAAAGGCATTTATCATTTTCAATGTTTTATTTAAAAAAGAATTAAAATATCCAGAATACTTTCTATTCCAAGGAGGAATTTACATTTATTCATTTATTTTTATCCAAAGCGACTTACAATTGCTATACATGTCAGAGGTCGCACGCCTCTGGAGCAACGAGGGGTTAAGTGTCTTGCTCAGAGACACATTGGTGGATGTCTCACAGTGAATGTCTCACAGTGGGAATCGAACCCGGGTCTCCCACACCAAAGGCAAGCATCTTATGTGCCACCACCACCCATACAATGTATACAATGTATTGGAATAAAACAAAAACAATGTACAGGTATTCACCCACACAGTGGATGGTATTATTTGTGTGTCAGTTAGTGACATTACATCTTCCACCCTGCTAGGATTAAACCTCTGTATTGTCCCAGTGGATCAGGAGAACAGTTGCATATCTTCCAGAAACAGCAAATTAGTATCACGACTCTGTGTCCAAGTGCTCCACACTGCCACACTACAGACTGTCTGTAAGCTGCCTGACTGAACTTTCTGTTACTCTGTCCTGGGTCTGGAAGATCAGCCATGTGTGGTGCATGGAAACACAGTAGTCTGGATGTTGTCCAGACTACTGTGTTGACAATAAATTCATGTTTTCACAGTATTGTCGAGTTAGATCATGTTGTGTACTGTTTAAAAGTATTCCCGTGTCATAGTGTCTAGGGAGTCAATGTTGCCGAAGCCTCGAGAAAAACACATTGATAAACACGTTCTGATATTTTTAAGATCGCTCAAGGTAACAAGTTGTTTTAGATCAGCCCAAACAAAGTGTTACCTGGATGATGACGTGCTTCATCAATATGTGACAGGAAATCATTTACCTGTGATTGCTCGGTTAGCTTGCAGGTAACATGGAGAGCTTGAAGTAGATGTTACCTTTTGCTCAGGTGAGTAAAAAGTCTATTTTCTTTCATTTATTTTTTCGTATCGTATCTGGGGATGGAGTCAGTCCGCAACTGTGCAGCGGTGCACACAACACACGCACGTGTATGGCAACCAGTTAGTTTGAAAACCAGTAGGGCTACAACACCGGTCTGTGCTTGGCTCTGGAGTGCAGTCCTCATCAGAGAAAATAATGCTTTCACCGTGGAAGCTCCAATATGCAAAACCATGTACATGTTATGAGTCTAACACGAAATTCACGTTCGTGTAAATAGTGTAACTGATAGTAACGGGAAAATGTGTATCGGCCTGTTTTAAGCTTTGCCGAAGTTACCGCAGCTGTTAGTACAGCTACCTTACTGAATCAAAGTTAGTCTTTTTAAACCTATCAAATAATAACATGCTAGCTTGATAGTGAGTACTAACAGCCGGGTTAGTTGTTTATTTTCATAATGATAAAGTTAGATGTTTTCTTACCCCTGATGTGAGCCCTGCGCTCCTCTCCGCTCATCACACTGTGCTCGTCCTACAGCGGTGTTGGCAACACGCGTTCACGTGTTTTGGGGGCTTGGCTTTGGAAGGAGCCCAGACGGGAGGGGGTGGGAGTTTCTCTGTTGGATACTTTCAAAATCCAGCAGTTTCTTGCTAGTTTCTCAAACTTACCTACCCTGCCTTTATAATAATAATAATAATAATAATAATACATTTTATTTGTGGGCGCCTTTCATAGCACTCAAGGACACCTTACAGATTAAAACAGTTAGAATACATTTAAAGGAGGCAATACAAAAAAAATCAAAACAAGACACAATGTAAAGATTAAGAAAAAATAGAATAGAGAAAAAACATTTTTTTAAAAGAAAGCAGTTCATCATGAAGCCGGTGGAAGGTGGAGTTATAAGTGGAGAAATAAGTGGGTTTTGAGGATAGGGACTCAGTCGTATGGATGGATAGGGGGAGTGAGGTGCACAATAGCTGAAGGCTCTGAACCCCATAGTGGACATGCGGGCAGAAGGAATGGAAAGTAGTGAGGAAGAAGAGGATCAGAGAGTTCGGGATGGGGTGTAGGGCTGAAGGAGTTCAGAGAGATAAAGAGGAGCAAGATTATGGAGAGCTTTGAAGGTGAGGAGTAGAATTTTGAAATCAATACGGTATTTGACAGGGAGCCAGTGCAGTTGTTTTAGAAGTGGAGTAATGTGTTCAGAGACTGGGGTTCTGGTGATAATAAGGGCAGCAGAGTTTTGGACCAGTTGGAGTTTATGGATGGACTTGTGAGATAGATCAGAGAGAAGGGAGTTACAGTAATCAATACGGGAAGTGACAAGAGCGTGGATGAGAGTAGCTGTGTTATGGTGAGTAAGTGAAGGACGAAGGCGGTTGATGGTGTGTAAGTGGAAATATGCAGACCGGGTAAGATTATTAATGTGTTTTTCAAAAGAAAGTGTGCTGTCGAGGATGACACCTTTAACCACTTTGATTCCATTACTTTTACCCCATTACTTTTTCTGAACTTGTAGAAACTGTATCGCATGTGTCTTCCAGCCCTCTTGATGTGATACCGATAAGTTTTTACTAAAAGTCATGGATTCTGTAGGGCCCTGCTTGCTTTCTATTATTAATAGTTCTTTATCCAGCGGCTGTGTCCCTGATTATTTTAAAACTGTGTGTGTGAACCCAATGTTAAAAAAAAACCTGGACTGGACATCTCCCTCCCCGAAAATTTCCAAGTTGCCTTTTATTGCTAAAATGTGTTAAAGTTTGATGGGAGAAATCTGTTGCATCCCTCATGGCAGCTCGTTTCAACAACGAGATGCCCATTGCCGAGAGTGCGGATAGCAGGATCCTGTGATTGACTGTGTCAAAAGCAGCTGATAGGTCAAGCAGGTGTTGTGTATTATTTATTTTCCTTAAAGACATTCATTATAGTTTGATTGATTATTATCGTTTTATTGATGTAAATATTATATCATGTACTTTAAGTTTCAAAGTGTGTTGCAAAGGTTTTATTATTTAACCAGCATAATCATTTGTTCTAACCAAAGACAGCTATTATAAGCAGTTTGCAACCTGAGTTATCAAAAGCCTGAAAGAGACAAGGATCCAGGTGCACCGAGATGATGGTGTTTCATTGAAAGCGTACATAATAAACTGACAGACTTGGCAGGGCCATAAATTATTATCTGCCACTGGAAAAGGAGTATAACCTAGAAAATAAACATTACCGATAAGTAAGGGAGATAATGAGCATTTTGTGCCAAGGACACACACACACACACACATCAACACACAGACATGGTGAAGGAAGATTGATTCAGCATAGTGAGTGATACAGAGTGAAACTGTAAGTTGTTGTTAGTGACTGTTTTACTTAAGCTACGTTAACCTGAGGTAAAGGAAAGGGGATATTTTAGTTCGCTATGGAAAACACTAGTATCGATAATGTGAACGCCATTAATATTGCCTATCAATTCATCCATCCATCGTCAACTGCTTATCCTGCCAACAGGGTCGCGGGGGGCTGGAGCCAATCCCAGCTTACATCGGACAAAAGGCGGGGTACACCCTGGACACACTCACACCTAAGGACAATTTTGGAGACACCAATTAACCTAGCCTGCATGTCTTTGGATGGTGGGAGGAAGCCACAGGGAACACATGCAAACTCCACACAGAAAGGCCGGGGCAAACCGGGGTTTGAACCCACGACTTTCTTGCTGTGAGGTGACAGTGCTAACCACTGCAAATCTGATTGGCTCAACAGGGCCAATCAAAGAAGTTTACTTTCCATTTGGAGCGAGTTTAATCTCCAAACGTTTTGTCGGGGCTGAAGTCAGAGCTGGGTTGTGCGATAGGCTCAACAGAGACCGTAAATGTGGAGAAGAGAGTGAAAGAGGAAAAAGGAATGTGTGATGCTGAAAAAATAAGAATTAAGAAGAAAAAATGTTGGCATAAGAGGCAGATAAATGTGCAAAATTAACCGAGGAATCTCTGTATGTCTTTATGTATATTAGCTGTTGAGGTCAGTGGAGGTGATGCACAGGGACAGGGGGATGATGACCCCAGTCATGTTGGTGAGGAGGGAGAGAAGGAACAGGAGAAGCAGCAGGAGGAGAAGGTAAATGGAACCAGACAAAACAGTGCAGGTACAGGGGGCAGTGTGTTTATAGAATTAGAGAATGGATTATTTTAAGTCATATTTATTACTGATTTTCTTTTTGTGCATATGTAACTGTACGATCAGTAAAAGCAGAGGGTCCAGCACAGGGGAAGCTGAGCCAGGGGTGGGCCAACTCAGGGATAAATATGAGGGATTTTTATGCACACACATACACACTGCTGTATTTTATGGGAAGATATTGCAGTTTTTGAGTATATAAGTATTTAAGTATTTTAGCCCTCTGACTCACTCAGGCTTGCCTGACCTGGTGTTGTTCAGTGCAGAGCTACCTTGCTTATACAAACTGAGGAGGCAGGTGTCATCCTGAAGTTGCTTGAAGGTCTTCAGCATAATCTGAATCTCTGTATACAGCAAAAACACTAATATGATTTCAAATAACTGCAAAAAATATTTCTCTAAGCACCCAAAGGAAGCTCACATAAAAGGCCTCTCTGTCTCAAAGTCCCGGCTGAATTTCAGTCCCAGTACACCCCTGGTCCCCATAGAATGTTGTTGTCAGTGAAAACTAAATGTCATAATGTCCCTGTTAATGCCGTTGTATATCCTTCCATTCATTGACCAGATGGATATTGAAGATATTTTAGGAGAGAGAGAGAGAAGTGGGAGATTGGGGGAGCTGATTCTGAGTTCAGCAGTGGTCTACAGGTCCAAGGAAATGTAGGCTGTTTTGTTTTCTTCTAACAACAGACATTTTCTGGCAGGTCTAGGCACTAAGGCAAACTTTCTAAATTTATTGGCTGTAATAAATATGTAGATGTTGCCTAAATGGTTTGTTTTAATGCAAGCCAAACTACAGACCAAAAAAACACTGATTAAACCAATCCACAGTGCAGTAACAGTAATTAGTGTAATTAAATAGCATTATTTGGACTTGCAACTTATCTAATAGAGAGAGGAATTAGATATGTTATCACACATTTACATGAGCTGTTAGCATTTAAGTCACAGCCTACAGAAGAACTCTGTCCGGCCTAAGTGAATCCCCCCCATGCAGCTAGCTATGGTACCAGTGCCAAATCTGATTCAAAAATGGACTGGACAAAATTATTCTTTTTCCATCTGCTGTGTGTTACCTCAGCAGGGATGATATTACATGAGAAAGTTGTTCTACAGGAGAAACATATCTGAAAGCAGCACAGAATGACAGAGCTGTACTGACTTAAGTTCTGTTGAGTATTAGATTTCGAATTGTCTGCCCTCAATTGGCACCGACTTATCTCTTAACTCAGGAACCTTAGAAACAGCTGTAGAACCAGATACATGTTTAGACTGTTTTGCTTCCCTCAATCTTTACCAACTAACTTCAATAATTTCTTCATCTAAACCATCAACCTGCCTCTTAGACCCCATCCCGACTAGGCTGCTTAAAGATGTTTTACCCTTAGTCAGCACCTCTATACTAGATATGATCAATCTATCTTTATCAACAGGCTATGTACCACAGTACTTTAAAGTAGCTGTAATTAAACCTCTTCTGAAAAAGCCCAAACTTGATCCGGATGTTTTATCAAACTATAGACCTATATCTAACCTTCCATTTCTCTCTAAGGTTCTGGAGAAAGCAGTTGCTAAACAGCTGTGTGA
>NC_060155.1:1670889-1682520 GCF_021292245.1 Micropterus dolomieu | reverse complement strand
TGTTATTATAATCATTAACATTACGATGGTTACCATTAACACTATTATAAATATCTGTACCATTTTTCATTTAGTTTATAGCAACATTACCTTCGCTGTCTGTACCTCTGTGTGTATATTGTGTAGGCTGCCTCCCTCCCCTCTCTCTCTCCTTACATCCCTCTCTCTCTCTCTCTCTCTCTCTCTTTCTCTCTCTCTCTCTCTCTCTCTCTTTCACTCTCTTTCTCTCTCTCTCTCTCTCTCACCCCAACCGGTCGAGGCAGATGGCCGCCCACCCAGAGCCATGGTTCTGCTCGAGGTTTCTGCCTCTTAAAAGGAAGTTTTTCCTTGCCTCTGTCGCCTAGTGCTTGCTCTTGGTGGGAACTGTTGGGCTTCTGTAAATATCATCACAGAGTACGGTCTAGACCTGCTCTTTTATGAAAAGCGCTGTGAGATAACTGTTGTTGTGATTTGGCGCTATATAAATAAAATTGAATTGAATTGAATTGAATTCTGCCATCGTTATCATAACAAGTAAGGCTAAGGTAAAGATGAACTATAGTGGTTGCTATTTTTGAACTTGCACATTAAATACTTTGAGCTCAGGGCAGGTATTCCATTTAAACGAATTGAAAGTTCTCTGGAGTCACGGACAACAGTGTCATATGATTTATTCATTTCAGTTTGTCTACATATATTTTAGCTAGACAGATGTAGAAAACTTCATTTGTACATGAATCAGATTTTGTGTAAGTTTACATATTGTTTTCAATTGCAATGCAGGTAGGCTGTGAAGGATTGTCTTTCACATTTTCTGATCTTTATTTAAAACATTTATTAGTTGGTAGACATTTACATATGCAGTATTATTATATTAATTACTTTTAGTGTGTGTTTAAAAGTAACATTGTATAAATGTATTGGTGGGTGGAGCCAAGTGACCCAGGTGGATTCAATTAGGTACTTAGGACAGAGTCTCTCTTAAATGGGGACTGCGTTGAGTCTGGGGAAGAATGTCCATGTAGTGCGTCTTTCACATTCCAAATCAGATTTATATTCAGGGTCTGACCTGTTAGTAATGCTGGGATAATAACCTAATGTGGGTTTAATAGCACAATTTGAGGATGATTAGGCCTACACATTCACTCTGCAAACCTCCAGGTCCTAGTAAAAAATATGACTATTATTGCTCTCAAAGAAACAACATTCAATTGTGTATTTACAAAAATATATTTTGTGTATGTTTCAACAATGTTCTAAATCACTTTTTCAGTCTTTCTTTTGGGATATAATGTGTGACCAACAGTCATTATCACTGTGGCTTTTGCCCAGAATCATTGTGAGAAAGGAGCTGTTCGTTACGCTGCACTCAACTCCCAACCACTCTGGCAACTACAGCAACCGCGGCGGGTTACAGGGTTAGGAGTCAAGGGAGTTTTTAAAAAGGCTTTAACCTCACTGACTTGTTCACAGTTTCTCCAACTCCTGTTATCGGCATCACAGATCATTCCTGGCTGTTTTGTCCTCCTGTTGGAATTTTTCCCATTGTAAACATTGTTTAATGGAAAGAATATTGCTAGCTCAGCTGGCCAGGAGCTTCACTATGAAATAAAAGAAACACTTTTCAATATTCTCTTTTTAATGTGTTTCATTGTCCAATTTCAAAAGAATGTTCTCAGATACACATTCACACCTAGATGGATAGATCACAGGGTCTCATGGCTGTTTTTCCCATTTACCAAAGATGGTTATGTTTGTTACTTTTAAAAACAAAAACAATTACCCATTTCTTGGTTCAACTCTCTCCCATCTCACCTAAAAGAGGTGAGATTTTATGTATTCTAAATATATATGTCTAGACTGACAGACTGGGGGAGTTTAAAGGATGAGGTTTACTGGATTTATGGAATATTCACACGTATATGGATTCCATCATCTTAAAAACTTGATCCCAGAATGCCCTCAAAACTGGAGAGGTTTATGCGCACCACGTCAAACTTATGTCCACAGTTTCACCAACCACCAGTTAGTATAGTTTTACTTATGTTGCACAATGGGTGTTATAAAGCCCATCTGGATTTATTGAAAGTTGAAACACTGGGAAGAGTACTGCACAATGTAGGGGGATAAAGTCACTGGCAGGGAGCTTTAGGCCTGCAGTGCTTTTTTGAATAAAGTTTATGTATTATTTCAGTTTTGAAGAGTCAAATTGGATGTTTAATTCACAAATAAGTATGAATCATCCAAAACAACATAATCTTGAGTGCATGAAGATTCCAGTAAAGGTTTTTTAATGGACCTCTGGTGCTCTTGAATCCTCAGAAATAAAATAAAAGTGAATGATTTAGTTCATTCTGGGGTTTCATAATGTGGTGTAAAAAATGAAACAATTATTAATCATAACCATTGAGGATGGCTATTCAGCCCATATCAATAACATACCAAACTATATAGGCTAATGTGACACTAAAAATCATGGTTTTAAGTTGATGAATCCTATGTTAAATGCACGTGTTGAATCTTTAATGATCCCATGATGTTCAACTTTGCAAAAGTTATTCAATTATTCACATTATAAAACTGTCATAGCAGATGTTAGTGTAGAGCAGGTTGGAGGACCCAAATGCAGAATACAGAGCAGGATCAGTTCAAAAGGTTTATTAAGAAACTTAAGGCGAGCACACTTACAATGAGTGGCTGAGTCCAGGTATTCCAAAATAAACACAGACCAAGCAAACAAGGTGATCCAACAGAAAATCCAGAGACATGTATAATCCAAAAATCGCAGAACAGGGTACCGGCAGGAACCAGGCAGGGAATGACAAGCTACAACCACTACAACAATGACTGGACAAAAACTGAAGGAAACAAGCAAGCATATTTACACAGGGACTAACGAGCAGGGCGGGAGCAATACAGGTGACAGAGATGAGGCTAATAAGACACAGGCAGGCAGAGAGACAGCAGGGGAAAACAGAAAGACACTAACAGGTTGCAAAACACAAGACAAGACAAACTCAAACCCCAGAACAGAAAAACAGACCAAGTAACTGAGGAATAGAGGCAACTCCACAAGATAGAACAGACTAAGTTGGCTGAACAGAACAGAACAGGCTAACACCGAATGATCATAACCAAATGAATAAATGAAACTGGCAGGCAACATAAACTGACATTTAGCAGACAGAAACCATCATGACAATAGGGAAACTAAAAACAATAAACAGGTAGAAAAATAATTATACAAGAAATAAGGCAGGCACTGATAATATCAAAATAAAACAGAACAGATCAGAATATAAATAAACTAATCCAGAACACAAGCAGACGGATCACAAATTATACATATAACCTACAACCATCAGGGAAAACAGACTGAACTGGGATCAGGAGTAAACACTAAGACATGAACTAAGGCACTAGACTAAGAACTGAGGCAAAGAACTAAAATGCAGGACTACGAAACTTTTCCTAGTCTTTCATTTCTGAGTCCAGCTGCTCTCAGACAGAAGAGATTAAATTTCAACCAAACATTGAGATGAGCAGAAAAAAATAATAATAATAAGACCCAACATCAGCACTTAATTGTAGGGAAGGTGTCTTCAGGCAGCCATAGTTCCTGTTACATGACGGCTCCTCAGCAGTCACAAATCAGCACTTTCCCTGAGATGAATCAACACAAATAGCTAATCAGCCAATCACATGGCAGCAACTCAATGCATTTAGGCATATAGACGTGGTCAAGACCACTTGCTGAAGTTCAAACTGAGCATCAGAAAGGGGAAGAAAGGGCATTTAAGTGACTTTGAACGTGGCATGGTTGTTGGTGCCAGACGGGCTGGTCTGAGTATTTCAGAAACTGCTGATCTACTGGGATTTTCATCACAGCCATCTCTAGAGTTTACAGAGAATAATCCGGAAAACAGAAAATATCCAGTGAGAGACAGTTGTGTGGACGAAGATGCCTTGTTGATGTCAGAGGCGAATGGGCAGAGTGGGTTGAGATGACAGAAAGGCAACAGTAACTCAAATAATCACTCGTTACAACCAAGGTATGCAAAATACCAACTCTGAACGCACAACATGTGAAACTTTGAAGCAGATGGGCACCAGCAGCAGAGGACCACACCAGGGGCCACCCCTGTCAGCTAATAACAGTAAACTGAGGCTACAATGACATGACCCGCAGCAGTAAAGATTTTTTCCTTACGAAATTAAATGTAAGCTCTAGCACGTGGTGTGAAGGAGCAGTCTGAGAAGGTGGTTTTCAG
Source organism: Micropterus dolomieu (assembly GCF_021292245.1). Taxonomy (NCBI): domain Eukaryota; kingdom Metazoa; phylum Chordata; class Actinopteri; order Centrarchiformes; family Centrarchidae; genus Micropterus; species Micropterus dolomieu. The sequence goes on along the minus strand of NC_060155.1, from coordinate 1,678,270 downwards.
TTTGTGCTGGTAGTTTGTGCTTTTTACTCAACTACAGTGATTTTAAAGTAAATGAAAGAAAATATAGGCAAAAAAGGGGGCCTCCAGTTGTAGCCCAGAGCCAACTCGCTGAATCCATGGCAACTCTATACCTGTTTATATCTATAGTTATATATCTAGGACTTTCTGCTCCCCTTTAGCTTGATGTTCACAGTAAAAACTTGCATTCTTACTGGTTCTTTCTTTTCATGGTATTGCAGAGCGAGCCACCCATCACAGCTCTGCATCTGTCCTTGGCTGCAGCACAGGACGCCTGGGCCAGCAGCGATAGAGAGAGAGATGGAGATGGAAGGGGGGGGGGGGGGGGGGGGGGGTTACTCTGAGGAGAATGGTTAAATAATTCATACCCAGAGAGCAAAAGAAGGACAGAGGGAAGATGGAGAGTCCATGAAAAAAGGAAAGACCACTCAGGAATGTCTTTGAATTTCCTCCCCATGAATCCTTGAAGTGCCCCTTTGATTGTGTTTTATACTGCCAAGTGAGAATCAAACAATCAATCTGAATTTCCATCCCCAGTGAAGACCCAATCTTCTCACCATAATTCCCGTGCTCTGCGTGCACCCGTCCTCCGAGGATGTAACCCTGCAGAGTGTCGCTGTGGCGTTAATTAAGCAGAGCTGCAGCTACCTCGGATTTAAAGCCGGCAGGACTAACTTAGTGTTACTGTTCGTCAAGTGAGTGAACAGCACAACACATGCTGACACTGATCCCAGGCCACAGAGGCTCAAAAACCTCCCATCACCCCCCGGGCCGCAGCCACATGTACAGGAATCATAGAGCAGCCGTCCTATTTATCACAAGGACAGTTCAGCCAGTGCCACACAATACAAACATTGAATTTGTCTTAAAAGTCTCTAGAAAGCCGGAGAGGATGGAGAGGAAAAGTGATGGGGGCCAATTTACATGATAAGGCAGTTGACGCTGTGACTACATTAGACAACTAATAAAAAAAATGTAATGCTAATTCAGTTCAGTTAGAGCAGCCTTGTCACACAAATATTTATATATTGAACCTAGTGTTGTTTTACAGTTAGGATCTCATTTATGTAGTGTCGGCCATCATGATAATATAAGTAATATAACAGTCTTGCTAGCAGCTCCGTGAAGCTGTACGTTGGAACAGCGGTGCTTTGAGCTCAGTGCTAACGGAACCATGCTAACAAGCTCACAATAACAATGCTAATATATTAATGCTAAGCGGGTTTAATGTTTACCATGTTCACCAAACACTAAATTAAAGCACTTAAGCACTAACACTAGCACTGTTTAGCAGGTATCAAAAATATTGGACAAATTCAAATTTTTACCTGATGACCTGATACTGTCAGCGTGGCTAAATACACTTCGGAACCACTTTGATCGCTGGACCACCAAGAAGCAGAGAGAGACGGAATCCACAGTTCAGTCATATTGTCTAAATCAAATGATCCATCAGCCGTGAACCAAACTAAAACAGAAATATCAGCTGTCTACATGTAAACAATTATAGTCAACGAGAAGGTAGCCCTATCAAATACAGTGTGTATTTACAACAGCCAATACTGGAATTTTTTACAACCTGTGATCAGGTTGCTGCTGACGTGCTGACTGTGTGCTGTGTTGCCTATCAGAAGCTCTGAGCTCCTAAATCTGATCCCAGCGAACTAAGTTGTTAAGAAAATCACCGGACAGGAACAACTGGCCAGAAATTACCACCCAGCTCCCTTTAAAGCATCACTAAGCAATTTCACAAATACTGTTTGAACTTCAAAACCCAGAAATCCTGTAAAGTGACAGTAAAGTGCAGACAGCAAGCTGGTGTTTACCATCCTGTCTGCTCTGTGATGCTTCCAACCAAAAACAAACTGACGAGATGAGAGGGGAAATGATGGAACCTCAATGTTGCTCCCCACCATGTTTTCCACTTGCTCTTTGATGTTTATTCTTTTTTTTTCATCAATAGATGAGCGTAACAAGTATACGTATTACATTCATTATTATTATTACTGACATATTTTGTAGTTTGTGATGGGATGCCGTAGGACATTTGAGAGAGCTTATTTATCCGCAAAACAAAAAATACTGGAGTTAATGTTAAAGCTGCAAAAATGAAGCAAAGCTTTTATGTTTTGTAAGCAGAGAATGAAGATACCTATTCTGGTCCTGAGACACGTGTAAGCAAAATAAAAGCTGTTCTATGTTTTACAGACAAAAAAAGAGGTTAAAAAACAACTATAGAGATCAAACGCTTCATCAACAGTGTCACATGAGTAACAGTGGAACAGGAAGTTACAAGTCAGGTATGTCTGACCCTATTCAAAGTTACTGGAACTGTCTGTTGTCATGGCAACATACAAAAATCAATGAGGCAGCAATGGAGCCTGGACAGATAAGAAATAGATAACTGAGGGGAGAGGCGGCAGGTGGTTAAGCTTGTTTTGTGTCTGTGTTTAATCACAAAGGAAACAAAAATCTGACTTGGGATTCTTTGCAGCTGGTTCTGATCTCTGTCTGAGGGTTTTCTCCCTGTTTACAGAGATAGAAGTGGATGACTGACAGATGTGAAGAAGAGTGCCTATTAAGACCAGAAAAGTTTGTTAATCCGGATCTGTCAGATCAAAAGCAGCTGATTTAATAGAGAAATAAAGTTCAGATGTCTGACAGGTTGAGTCTGAGCTTACCTTTAAAAGTGCTTGTCACTAAACCAAGCTGGTGCCTGAGCCTGAGCCTAAACATGTCAGTCCACTTCCTCCCAAGTCTCAGGCTGGGCCTTAAACAGAAAGACCGGTTCAGGATCAGACAGAGACACAGAGCGAGAAAGGCTCAAGTTCAGGTTGAGACACTGAGACAGGTTCATGCTCATGATAGGAGACAGGCTCAGACACAGACAAGAGGAGGCTCAGTCAGCTCAGACAGGTTCGGGCTCAGTCAGAGAGACAAGCTCTCCCGTTACAAACAACCAGAAGCAGCAGTTAGGATGAGCAAAGCCCAGCCTTAGATATGTGAGCCTGGGAAGGCCTTCTCTTTTAAAGAAACCTCTGAATAATTAACCCACATTGACATAATGGTCCCAGAGTGAAAATAAATAGCAGTTAAATGAATTGTTAAATATCCGTAATGAAGCATTTCCCACTGATCGCAGGCGACTGATAACAAATTGAGTATTGTCGGCATATTTGAAATGCCAGCGTCGATGTTTGGTATGTCTCATTAGAATGAAAAAAGATTCAGTTAAATGTCTACCAGCATGCATTATCTGCACAGCCGCACGGCCACATGACAGACCAGATTATTTATCAATAATTAATTAGGATGTGCTGCCAACAGACCACTGATCAGCTTCTACTGCCAACTTCAACTCAGATATGGGTCGTGTAATAGGTCTTTGCTAGCTCCAGAAAAGTCTACAAGTCTAAAAGTCATGACGTAACTCTATTAATATTATATGACCACATCTACTGACAGATCCAATAAACAAAGACACAACTGCTAACCACCACAAACATCAAAATGTCCTGGACAATATGATCACTGTTACAAAAGCTTGTTACAAATGGTGGTCGAACATGATTAAGAGTCCAAGAGTTGTGCCAACGAAACATAATTTTATTAAATAAACATGAAAGAAGTTCAAAATGTAACTCAAACTAAATAACAAGTCTGATGGGCTGGCCAAAATAAACAAGAAAGGGAAGCCCTCCAGACCAGCCCACAAAGGGCCGTAGGATCTGGAGGCTTCCCCTCTACCCTAAACCAATTCCTAACTAAACAAACAGAAATAAAGCCACAAAAACTGAACTACTAGTCCCATCAGAAATATAAGAGAGAGGAGAGGAGGAAGGAGAAGAGGAGAATGTCCCAAAGGATCTCTCAAGGTGTTGCAGCTGTAACGGCACTCAGAGCTGCTCAGGGAGGGAGGAGAGGAGAGGGGAGGAGAGGAGAGGAGAAAGTTGTGACCTCCAGGCTTTTCGGGTGACAACACAGAGTGAAGTAAAGAGCAAAGAGACTTCAGAAGAGTTTCAAGGAGAGAACAAGTTTCAGAATCAGTTTGGACCAGTGTCCTCTGGGCACAACAAAGAGCCTCTCTGATCAAAGTCTGGCAGAATATCTGCTGGTGAGCTTTAAGGAGACGCTCAAGACAAGCATCACAACAACAAGCAACACACAACTCTAAAACACACAAACGGGCTACAGGCAAAGCAGACCAAACTGGGCTGATTGATTTTCCAGCTCTCTGCAGCTCCCTTCCGGCTGCAGTTTACAGGAAAAAAACACATTTGCAAAAAGTAACAAAGAAAAACTGGTTTTCTCCCTGAAGTTCTTTTTCATTCTTGGACAGCAACATCAGGGTTTAAAAGGTCATGAAACCCACTGAAATAACGGTGAAACCTTTCAGTTCAATAAGAATAAAATCAATGTTTTGTTTTCTGCAACAGCAGTGTTTCCCTTCACAGCCCATGGGTATCTATAGCTATATATAGTCCTCAAGAATATCTAATCAAAAGTGCAGATCTTTATGTTTTAATGTTACAAATTATTTGTATAATACAAGCATTCAAAGCTGCCCAGTTATCTGCCTTTTACTTGAAAGTTTCCACCTCTGAAACAAGCGGCGTCCATCCTTATTGGTCAGTGTTATTTCTCTGTCTTATATCAGTGGGGGGACATCAGGGTCGTCCACAAACCCTTCAGAGAAGCTGCTGTGACCTGTGGTGGTTGGTGGAGGCAACCTGGACATTTCTAGCGGACCCTCTTTGGTGCTCTGCCGTGGCACGATGTTGGCAAGGTCGATGGCTGTGTACTTGCTGGGGTCCACTTCCAGTCTCTGGGGACCTTTTTTTCCCCTGTAGAGTGAAAACATCAGGGAATGAAATACATCAGAGGCAATAACATCATATTCTTCTTTTATGACACTGTATGTGTCTGAAGAGAAGAAAATAATAAATGAAGTGACTAGAGCCCGACCGATAAGGTATTAAGACCAATACCAATTTCAGTATTTGAGGATTTTAAAATCTGATGTGCCGATATATTGGCCAATGTTCTTTTTTTCGCACAACATAAACAAAGATTATCCCTTAGATTTGTAGCTATATGACCTCACCAAGATAACATAACAGAATGCTGAACAAAAGTAGCCGCCCCAAAGAGGAGCTAGATAACTTTGTTTGTCAGGAAGCCGCGTTAGATCCTTGTTCAGCTCACATTTATTTACATGTCCCCTCTGGTTTAATCATTTCTGACTGTAACTACAGACAAGCAGACGTTAAACACTATAATTTAGCCACTCATTAACGTTAGCTTTGTGGCTGATCTAATTGAGCAGAGGGCGTGATGATCGAAAATATTCAGAAATGATGAACAAGGGAGAAATAAAAGGACCGTTCACTAGAACTGCAGCACTGTTTGTAACATTAAACATAATGCTGTTGTGACCTGGGAGGAAACCGGCAGAGGGTGATGAGAAACGGGAGGGTTAGCATGGATGGTCATGAATGTTTTAAGAACAGGAGAAGTGATGAGGGCTATTTATATTATTATTAAGTCATGTATTTAAGGTGACAAATGACCAACCGGGAATACAGACACTCTCTGTTCCTGTTTCTGCATGCTCCATAGACTGCGGCCAGGTAATTGATTGATTGTTTTGTGGTGTTGCAGGGTAATTAACAGGGGATTTGCAGAGCGCCCTCTGGTGGGAAAATTATGCAACACTCATGACATGAAGGATCCGACTCACTGTTTCTTTTTTGAACGCAGATGCCGATTTATCTGCAACTTATTCATATCGGTCGATTTCAAACCCTTTTAGTGAGTTAACTGGTAATGTAACCTAACGCCTCAATATTGTTGCTATGGTTACTTGCAGTTTAAAAGGTACATTATAAGTTTTGAGCACTAGTGGCGCTATGGTTTTGATGAGCGGGTCCAGACAACATGTCTGATGATACCCACAGTGTGTGTGCACTGAATGTAAATATAACTGTGTTTTCACAAGATAATCGTAGTTCTAGATCCATTTACTAGCCTTTTCCTTTTGTGTGCTTTTAACCACATCTCACAGTCTTCATGAGCGGTTGGCATTTTGAAAATACCATTGAAAGTAAAAGATTAGCACATTAAGATGCAGCTGAAAGTAACGTACAAAGGAAAAAAGTGCAGCTTGAGTTGAGATGAACTACTAATGCCAAGATCTAGAATGAACCTTCATGCTATATGAAACTATTTACAAGAAAACTCCACCAGGAATTAAACGTTTGACTGGCGCTATACTGATACATTTCGATACATTTGCTTTAAACAAAACTGTTCAAAAAGCCATATCCTGCATCTACCCATTTAATTTCCCACATGACTAAAAAACTAAATCTGCTAACTAATCTAATTTAATTTAATAATAAATGACAGAGGTCAAGTGTAAAGGGGTTAACAGACACCAAATGACTTATTGTCAAAGTGAAATAAATCCCTTGTCATTTGTCTTGGTAATGTTTGTGCACAGACGTCAAAGTTTCAAGATTTAATGCGACTGTACAAGGTCAATATGGGACCTGAAAAATCTGAAATATATGTGCAGGACGTGCAGTTAAACCCCCAGACTATAAATATGACTGCTGCATGTATGCCATATATGCATTTCAGTTTAGGTGTTTTTTAGGTGTATCACTTAATCAGCGGGCCGATTAATCTGGCATTTTGAAATAACTGGCATTTGCTGATACCTGCACTCAGAAGGCTGATATACAAAAAATGTCTACATCCACATCTGCAGGTAGCCTTGTCAGTGTGGCTGCTGTGGGACGATGTTAGTGCTCCCCCTTGTCAACATCGTCTTTTCTAATACAGTGGGGGAAAAAAGTATTTGACCCCTTGCTGATTTTGCAGGTTTGCCCACTTACAAAGAATGCAACAATCTACAATTTTAATCATATGTACATTCTAACAGTGAAAGACAGAATCCCAAAGAAAATTCCAGAAAATCACATCATATGAATTTATAAAAATTGATGACCATCTGATGAGGAAAAACAAGTATTTGACCCCCTACCAAACAGCAAGTATTCTGGCTCCTACAAGCCAGTTAGTCTTTCTTTAAGACACAGCCCCAATCCCAACCAATTATCTACATCAAATACACCTGCCTCACCTCGTTACCTGTATAAAAGACACCTGTCAACACCCAAACACCCAGCATCCAACATCAGCACCATGGGCAAGACCAAAGAGCTTTCTACGGACATCAGGGACAAGATTGTTGATCTGCACAAGGCTGGGATGGGCTACAAGAGAATCGGAAAGCAACTTGGAGAGAAAAGATCAACTGTCGGTGCAGTTATCAGGAAATGGAAGAAGCACCACACCA
>NC_060155.1:1630473-1670789 GCF_021292245.1 Micropterus dolomieu | reverse complement strand
TGAATCCAATTGAAAATCTTTGGAGGGAGCTTAAAATTCGAGTTGCCAGGCGACAACCTCGGAACCTGAATGATTTGGAGGCTGTCTGCAGGGAGGAGTGGGCCAACATCCCTGCCGAAATGTGCACAAACCTTGTCACCAACTATAAAAACCGTTTGACATCTGTGCTGGCCAATAATGGCTTTTCTACAAAATATTAACATGCTGTTTGTCCAGGGGGTCAAATACTTGTTTTTCCTCATCAGATGGTTATCAATTTTAATAAATTCATATGATGTGATTTTCTGGAATTTTCTTTGGGATTCTGTCTTTCACTGTTAGAATGTACATATGATTAAAATTATAGATCGTTGCATTCTTTGTAAGTGGGCAAACCTGCAAAATCAGCAAGGGGTCAAATACTTATTTCCCCCACTGTATGTGGCATCGGCCATTTAAAAAGCTGTATCGGTTGACCACTAGTTTATATTTTTATATTTCTCAAATTAAGGTATCAAAAAAAAGGGGGAAATGTTTGTGTTGTCACCTAAACTTACTGTATAAACACTAGCATCACAAAATGTGAAATGATACGTAGCTCTACTACCACTTGTTTATGGTTTTGTAGTTGTAGCTGCTCAGAGAGTTAAAACACGTAACAGATGACAAATACTGCCAAGCCTTAAGTTTCATCTGTCTGCCTTCATCTGCTGATGATGAATCATCACTTTAAAAGGTTTTTGTTTTTCTTTACCCGTCTTTAAATCAAACCATGGACTTTCTTAAGAGAGACAAGCTCAGATGAACTGGCATGTTTTGCAGTTGAGTTCAGTGTGACCTGTTCCTCCAGGAGGGTGATGCTCCATTTTACCACGCAGTCTGTGACCATTAAACAAAATTGATCCCATGTCTCCTCTGAACTCATCACTTCCATCCCACAACAATTAACTCATTCAATTTACCAATTAATCAATGTATATTGTTTAAACCACAGGCCCTCGTCCACACAGAGGAGGTGTCTGGGGATTCTTCTGATGACTGAATGTGTGTGTGTGTTTGTGTAGACTGAGATCATGTCAAGTTAACCATGTAAGACATGTGACAGCGTGAGACTGAAGCTGCTTTGACATCTTCACCTTTGACATAACAATGACAGTTTGGATACAGAAAGAGGAGAGAAAGACATTTGTTAATTAGCCCTTATCACAAAGTACAGACGATGCTGCTGGGAATATAATTAGTTTTGCAGGAATGGATAAGACAAATAACATTTTTGACGTGATGATAGGGCTGGATGAACTTTAAGGGGTCGCCAAAGTTATGACTAATAATCCTGGAAATAACATGGTAAATATGTGCAGGTATGGAAAGTGTTTATATATATATACAGTATTTGACTGTACATGATGAAGAATTGGTGGATAAAGACATGAGAATAAAGGAGAGACAGAGGAAAGTTTTCTATAAGTCTCTTAACGAGTCTTAACAGTTTAAACTGAGCTCTAATTAAATAAGCCAAACATAGAGTATGAAGCAGCAGCCCACGGCTGCGCCTGAAACTCAAATCTCTGGTGAAATGAAAATAATTTGCATCTGAATGTGCAAACACACAGTAACATGTTGATGCTAATCCATGTTTATCTTATGGACTCTCCAGAGTACTGATTAATTAATAATATTACAATGAACAAAATTATAAATGCAACACTTTTGTTTTTGTTTTTTCATTCACGACCTGTCCGGGGTGTACCCTGCCTTTCGCCCGATGTCAGCTGGGATTGGCTCCAGCCCCCCGCAACCCTGTGCGCAGGATAAGCGGTTGACGATGGATGGATGGACGGATGGATGGACGGATGGATGGATGGATATATATTGGGCTGCTGCAGTAACAAAATGACATTTCAACACCAGATTTTCACCGGGTCTTTGGATACAAAATCACTGTCTTACATCTAAAACATAGACAACAGACATTAACAAAAGTTAGTTTGTCAACTGTCTGTGCAGTTAGTCGAGTGCTCCACATCACAACATAAAGGCTGATTTAAATATCAGCCTATTATAATATGCTTGAGATATCAGTCTACAGAGTGGGAACCAAGGGTGAGAAGATATTAAAAAAAATTGCTGATTTTCCAGAAAAGGCGTGGGAATTACAATTTTATCTCCTGCACAACAGCTAGACGCAGGAGGAGGAGCCACTTTGTTAATCTGTGCTTTCTGCCACTTGTTTATTGAGAAGGGAATAAAGCTGCCAGAGGACATATGCTGTACGGTAAGCACAGTGGTACTTTCAGTCCTCGCCTTCATTCACTGCAGTGAATTCACTCTGCAGCAGGAAAATTACCAGCTCGGCGGGAGAAAATGAGAAAGTAATTCAGACCATTTTCCTGTTTATAGAGAAGGCCAGTGTATTTTTAGAGTGGATACGTTTAATTAAACAGATATGGCTTCCAAGCAGCATTTTAACTGCTTCTACGAGAGAAAAAACAGGTGAAAAACAGGTGCTTGTGAACATTCCCCTTCAGCAACATTCAGAACTGCATCCAGGATTTTAGAAATACTTAGGTCCTGAGTCCCCCAAACACCAACCAGACACAAGCCAGAGGTCTGTAACAAGATATTAATTATTTAGATTTTTCATTATTATTTTTTCTGCAGACATTTTATGTAAATTTAGCAGTTCTTTCAAGGAGCTTTCTCCAGAAATTATAGATGCAACTAACGATTCTTTTCATTATCTATTTATGTGTTAGTTTACTATGAATTAATTATCATTTGGCCTACAACATGTCAGTTAATAGTAAGAATCTAATGTGATACCATGTTTTGTCTATACAGTCCAAAACCCAAAGATATTCTGTTTGCTTTGCTATAAAATAAAGAAAAGCAGCAATTATCACATTGGAGAAGCTGGGCCCGGAGATTTGGCTTAAAAAATTAGTCGGTTCTTAAAATTGATGCAGATTAATTTCCCATCTATCACCTAATTGTTTCAGCTGTACTGGAAATCAGTGATATACTGTATAAATTCAACTAACTAAAGTCCAACTAAAATAACTGTCAGACCTTTGCCTCTATGTTCAGTATAATTATAACCTGAGTACATAGTTTCAATGAAACTATTAGTTATTTTGGTCTAATTGACTTAAGGGTTGTTTAATTTAAATATACTGAGCCTTAAGTATTTTTAACCAACACAGGACTCTTAATGATGCTATAAGTTTACATAATGGCAACCAGTTTTAATTATTTCAACTTTTTTTCTGAGAAAAAATGTTTTTCTCTGTCAGATTGGTGTTGTGAATTGCCCTGATACTACAATACCCATGAGCCTCAGTCACTGTTGCTAAGTATCTGATTATCTGGCCCTGAGTAAACACAATGCTAATGTAAGAGCAAGTCTCATGAATGTCTGCAGAAACTGTGACTAAGCTTGTATAATGACTAAGCTCATGTAAGGTTATCGCTCTCCACTCAGTGACGGAGACCTGCAGTAATTGACTTGTAATTGGCTGCAGTAACAACATCAGCAGGTTCTGTTTAGTGTATGCAGCCACCGATCCACAGAGGATTAGGTTTGGAGTGGATGTGATTTACATTTAGATAAGACTAAACAAGTCACATGGACTCAGAAAAGGCTGGTGTCATGTTCTACATGTCCTGATGGAGAGATGTGATGATAGTGCTCTGGTTATCAGTCGCGCTTCCTGAGCTTCCACATCACCTACTATCATTCATGTCACAAATAGGCAGAAACAAAGAAGCTTTAACACCAATTCTTATTTAAGCTATGTTAATCACAACTGTATAAACAGTGTGATATACACTATTATTGGCCTGTATTAGCTTCCAGTTGATATACTGGTTTATGCCGGTCTGGAGCCAGGCTAAGAAAATTGTGACAAAGGTCCAAAGTGACGTCCTTCCTTTTCTTTGACCAACAGTCTAAAGACGTTTAGTTCACAATTATATGACAAAAGCAGAACATTAACGTATTTGAGAAGTTAGAAATGAATCAATTAAGTGATTTAACAACATTTTAGTCAATTAATCTTCTGTTGAATGTAAAATCAATTCTTTGACCAATTGTTTCAGCAAGAGACAAAACCAAAGCATACTGTGTTTTTAAAGATATCAACATTAAACTGGCCTAGGGTTATTTTGTTCATTAGGATACATTACTGCTACTGCAAACAGAAAATGCAGCTAAGAAATGTCAAATGTTTTAACTCTAAAATTAAAAACAGTCACCAGCAGCGGCTTAGCCTTTCTGGTGTACAAACAAAAATTTCAACCACTTTTCTTTCTTTTCTTTTATTTCCCTTCCCCACTTATACCACACAAACATTTAAAAGTCACAGTAATTTTCTCCACATCATCGGACATCTTGAAGCCTAAGTTTAGCTCTAACACTCATTTTGGTAATGGGCAGGTAAACCTAATTGTCAGCACATCTCTATGCAAGATGGATGGAATCGTTAGTCCAGGGCTCCTCTACTAATGCTCCCCCTGGTTAGGAAGTCCAAAATGGTTCCCTGTAATAGGTCACCCAGGGCAAAGGCCCGCTGGTCATCATATGTCACAGGTCTGTGAGGCGATAACAGAAGAGCAAAGTCTCTTCCATTCACACCTTATTATCAGACATATTATTATGAAAGAGCTGGAGACTGCTAACTAATGTGCAATTAACTACAATGTAAGCATTTAAAATCACTCAAAGAAAAAAAAGAATAAACTTAATCCAGATTTAATACCTTGTTTTTTTGTTAGTTAATAGCTAAGGTCTGGAAACACACTGACATTAATAAAAAAGAAGCAGAGCTGAAACAATGAGTCATTTAATCAATAAGCTGACAGAAAATTAACTTGTAACTATTTTGATAATCAATTAATTGTTTCAGTCATTTATCAAGCAACAATGTTGGTTCTAGTGTCTCAAATAAAAGAATGTGCAGCTTTTCTTTGTTTTATGTGATAGTTACCTGAAACGTTTTGGTGTGTTTCAAAGAATGCACATTGGACACCTGGGAAGTTTTCTTTCTAATAGAGTGAAATATTAATTGTTTAATTAAGAAAATAATCAGTAGATTAGTTAGAGCACTAAAACGCCAGCAGTCATTTTAAAATCACTGCAAATCAAATGTCTTTGGCCTCTGGACTGTTGGTCGGACAAAACAAGACTAACAAAGACTTCTTGGAACATTTAATTGATGTTTATTAATTGCGTTCATGAAAAGAAAAGAAAATACTGGTTGATAATGAGAATACTCATCACTTGCAGCGCTAATTTTTCAAACTTTCTCAGTACTCCTGGATCACAGTGCTGCAGGAAATGTAACTTAAATATGATGAGACAGATCTTGCTTTGCACCTGACCCTGACTTCTGACTTTTCAAAAACCACTCAGGACATCATCTCAGGTGACATGAGCTGTGGGTTTTAGATAATGTTTGATATTCCATTTCATGATACAATACACACACTGCCCTGCCTTGCGTCTTCAAGCAAATCCATTTTAAACCTAACCATGGACTTCAGATGCATTTCCATCCATACCAGAGGCTGAATGTACAGGCTGTGGGTAAGCCTGTGGTCAAAGGTCGCTCCTAATCATGTCCAAATACTGCAATAACTCAGCAGCCGGCAGCGCTGCTCACCAGTGGCGCAGGAGCAGCTTAGCATTTTTATCTGCTCTTTAATTTTAGCTTCAGGATTGCAATGGGGCTCTGTACTGTGTTTGATGGGGCCAGCTGAAGGACAAGAAGCAGCTCCTGGTCATAAAATGGTAATGATAATAGGGCGATGATGAGTGCACCTCCAGGCAAGGAGACGAAACAGAGCTCAGTCCAACAGCACTGCAGACTAACGTGACCATTAAGAGGGGAAGCTGCTCTGATCTGAGCTAACCTCACAGAGCGGCCGTCATGGTTCAGTCTACGAAGAGGTACTGTAAAGAATTTATGTAAGAGGGAAAATACAGTATATCCTATATATATGTTCATTTGGATAATGTCACCTGTTTCCAATCCTAATTAGGTAGACATACTTGCTTTTACAGAGAAATTAACCATTTCTGCAGAGTTTATCAAATTTATTCCCCCGTTTTATAAGTAAAGTGTGCGTAGATTTTTATTCTTGCTAAATAAGGATAGAATTTTGAGCGTTAAAGTTCATTCTTAACCTTAAAAACAGCAGTATGACAAATCACTAGCTTAGTCCAGAGCTTTCAACAACTGAGCTGACAACATACACTGATGAAGAAATCAGATGCGGGTGAATTAAAGCTCCACAAAAAGCTTCTAAGTGGGCGATTATTTTGTTAAACTATTTCCAAAGTCAAGAATGAATTATCGCCCTCAATATTTTAATCATTTTGCTGTAAAACATCTCCCTGTTTTCTGCTTTGCTCTTGTTGTAATTTGCTGTTTAACCAAAACTGAACGCTTCCTCCGTGTTCATCTGTTATCTTTGTAAATTCAAGATAATGTACATTTCCACAGTAAAACAGAGTTGTTGAGGGTTGTATAGTCTCTTAATTATTCTTATGCGTGTTTTAGTTTATCAGTGAAGTGTCTGAACTCCACTGCAGACTGGAGTCTCTGTGAGAGACAGACGCTTGTCTCCTATATAAGGCATCTGGATCCTTGCTGCACGGCATATTTAGAAACTATGATGAACTGGTCACGAGTCACATCTCATTCTTCAAGGCGATTTCTTTATTGTGTGCTGTGTTGATGTATGAGTGTTTTCTTTAATGATTTGAGGGGCCACTGTCAGTGCATCCTGACTGATGATGTCGGAGAGTCAGGAGATTTAAATAATCAATGAAGTTATGTTGCTGTGCCTCGTGCATAAATGCGCACTGGGCCTGTGTTAATTGGGAGCATTTTACTATCTGAATAATGCACCCTTTAAATACAGTAGCGGGGAAATACTGCACCATTGAATTTAGACATGGTTTTTGTTGGTCAGTGGCGCAATCACCTTCTGCTGTCTCAAGATAGCAATGCAGCAACAATGTGCCTAACCACACTCCCATGGGCGCACAAATGGACACTTGTAGAGAAGCTGCATTTGGATGGAGAACAGGCATCAATCATTATAAAAAAATGTTGTAATGTTTCAGCTCTGGTCAAGGTTATCTATGACCTGTACATGGTCATTAGTGGGGAGAGCGCTATCATCAACACGGCTGATAAAATGTATCATGCAGATCATTTAAAATACAGCAGGCATCTGTAATTAGGACAACAGGGACCTGATAAGCCAGAGGCATTTGAATGTGCATATTCAACTCAAGGCCAAACAAAGACCAACACTACGACCAACCGAGACCAACACTTTTATAGAAACACACAGACCATCCAGCTGCCTGCAGGCTGCAGCTCTGCTGCTAGTCGCTCTTTATGCCTCATTAATATTACAAACTGATTAGTTCTTACCATTTTATTTTATGTTACCACCAGAAACAGCCATATAAATGGAACAGTATTTGTATTGGCAAAATTCAGGTCTTTCCAGATGCACTGTAAGATAGAAATGACTAACATCAACAATCTGAGGACAAAATATGAAAATGAGGTTTGTTGGTTTGGAATGAGATTTAGATGCTGGGGATGACTGTTTATGAAGCTAACATGCTCATTTTCCATCCTGTCCACACATTAAAAGGATGTCTGTATCATCAGGTTGACAGCTGCATTGGGTGTAGAGAATATCTTTACCTTTCATTGTGCTCAGACGAGTTGCTGCGTCTGCTTTGAAATGCTCTGGGCGGATGTGGGATGGTCTTTGTCACTTTGATTTCACCTTCAGCCTAAAAAGACACATCAGAAGAAAAAACGTGTTTACTCGTAGTGCCTGCAAACAGCTCCCACACTTTCATTTCACAACTGTTTACTGGCGCTCTGGTGCAGGATGTATCGGAAGCCATACGGAGGATTAATAGCAGCAGCTCTGACTCTGCAGTATCAGCACCTGTGTCTCTTTCTAGACACTATAAAGACTTACTTAATTACACCTCAGAGTATAAAATCCCTGTTCCTCATTGGCAGGAGCAAAGCAATCACAGAAAAAAGCCAACAGCTGAAAGTTAATGCATAAAGTTGTAATTTAACAGAGTTAAAGGTATCTATAAAGCTCTTCTTTAAAGTGAATTATTAGGTTTTAGTTGATTTTTAATCATGTGATTTTATTTCTTCTCTGACGTTGCCTCAAACAGGATGCAAATTGCAGACAAAAGACTAAAACTTTAAAAAGCTGTAATGTTGAGAAACTCCATGACTACACAGAAAATGAATAAATAAAATAGAATAGAATAAAGGCAGATAATAAGACAAGTTCGTGTCTAAGTTTAATACTCAGTCTGGGAGGGTTTAGAAGGAAGGAACTGACACACAGATCTAAGACTCTGGAAATAATCTTCTGGTGTTTACATACCGTTGGATGGGAAATGAAGAGTAGATGCAACACATGTCCCCAGTCTTACGCAAACGGTGGACACAGCGGCCAATGGTTGATGTTTTAACCTCTAAGTCAAGTGGCACCTCACAAATAGTGGTGTGGAGCAACTTAAACTTTTGATCAGATGGGAATGCAAGAAGAAGTATCAGAGATTCATCCTCTGTTGAGCATGAATGTCCGCACCACATTTGTTGACTATACAACAAATAGATAGAAGTGAACTAAAGTGTTGGAGCACCAGACTAACATCATGGTCTTTAGATTCATGTTGCTAGTGTGGCCAAAAGGTCAGTTTGCAAAAAAAGCACAAAGTAACCCTCTACAAAATACGCTAAACTTCTGCTGCAGGTCCCTGTACCTGGCTCAGGTGTACATGTGTTCCAGCCTTATGTGTAACTGTACGTACCCTGGGCATAGTGAGGACCAGGTGTCCGGTGGTTTGGGACCTGTGAGCTGTCGAACTGTCGGGCTTTACTTCAGCAGGCAGAACCATCTGAAATATCTGCAGAGTAAATTATTCATAACTTTAATTAGCAAGATTAATGTGCTGATCTGGCACCGCTGCTGTCCCAGTGTGTCAAATGACTTTAATCATTAGTGAGCCTTTTTATAGGTACACTTTCCAGAAAAGTCTTTGGAGATCTCCCAGAATAGCTCCAACTCAGAACAGTGGCAATCAATCACTGGAGCGAAATCCTATAAAAGCCAAAATGATCCCTGTGTGTGTAAAATTAGACTTTCATTTTTCTATTTACTTTTATTTCATTTTGAGAGGGAATTTAGGGGAAACCATGCTGACAGCAGGCAGAGAAGGAAAACTCCAAAACTCCAGCCGTCCTCTAACTCCTTTTCAGCCCTGCAGCTCTAAAGTGCGGCTGATTTGATAAACCCCTCACAGATGACTCCCTTTCAGTCAGTTACCCCCGCTCCTCTAAATGAGGTCATATTTAGAAGAAATTTTAAAGACCTGAGTTGATGTATCACTGCATAAATCACACCACTCGTCCAATCAGGTTGACCCCTGGAATAAAACAACCCTCCATAAAACACTACCACAGCTTGAAGCAGAGCCATGACATTCAGGACTCTGGCAGTGAGGGCTAAAGAACTCCAAACCTGGAGGGTTCTGTATTTATAACAACATCTCCTGAATTTATGTGAGGCCAAACAGCTGTTTAATCAGCCTTAAAGTTCACTGTGGTCTGTTTGTGGAGATTAAAATCCTCCACACATTTGCTCAGTGCCGCTGTGGGAAACATAGTGGACTGGACACCTGGGGACAGATGTATGAACCACGCATACGTACAGAAAACATGCATTTCCTACACATAAAGGTATTTATAAAAGAAGAATGTGCAGTGAGAATGTGTTGCCTGATGCAGATTACAGAACACCACACATAGTTTTCTAGGGCAAACAGCACATGATATAGGCTGAACATGAAATATAAGGTAAGAGACAGGACCTCAGAGGTTTTTTGCCAATTTTAATGATTATATTATTATTTTTGTAGTCTACACAGCGTTCTGTGAAATTTCGATCAAAGGCTTACTAATGAGCTTCATTTTAAATAACTGTTTATGTGATTGCTTTTTTTTATTCTTTTCATTACAATGGAGCCATTCCCCGTCAATCATCCTCTGATTTGATTCTTAAGTGTGAAGCATTTTGTAAAGTCTGTTTCCATATTTGCCCTATAAATGAATCATTGATCACCCTTCTGATGTTCAATAATGATGAGTGAGATATGAAAGCTGATGGTGGTTTATACTGTAGGTACATGTGACAAATTAGTGCTATGAGTGGTAGTGTTTGCATATTTCTGTCTTTATATGTACACACTGTTTAAGTCTGCAGTTCAGAGTTTGAGGCGTCTGGCCCCTGGAGGTAAACTCTGGTTACCGTGGGCTGCAGAACTGAGCCTCCCTTCACAATAAAATACAGTCAGACTTCAGCAGATCTCATGCAGAGCAGGAGATGAACGTTTGACACAAGATAAATAATGCTCACCTTCTGCTGACACCGAATCTTGCACTTTTGGCAGGTAACTCAGGTGATTACAGCTCATATTTTATTTATTCTAACACTTCGGCTGATCAATTTTGAATTTACCAGAGGAAGACTGACATTTTGGAAAAAATGGTCTGGGAAATGACTTCACAGCAGGTGTAATAAACTCTCTCCATAAATGTATCAGAATGTCAAAGTCAGAAACAGGTTTGATGATCCAGCAGCTTCTGACAGCTTTTTATTTGCTCTAAATCTGACTCTTAATCCATCACACCTCTCTCTGCCCCCGACTCTGCAACAAGCATCATCTTCATGCTTATCTCAAAGCAGCCTGTAGTCTTGTGAATCCATACTGACTCCATACTGCTGACATATTAATATATTAGCAGGAAGTGTGTGAAAACAGAGATTTTAGTTTGAGAAGGAGGGCAGATAGAATAAGCACTGCTTTGTTTTACCACCTATTCAAATATTTAGTACTAAAGCTGTGTTAAGACTAAATAGAAAGCTCATTTTAAAGCCTGTACAATTGCACATATAGTCAATGGAAAGACATAAGTCCATGTGAACAGATGCAAATTTGCTTTGGGCAGCAGGAATTGAGCCAAAGATACAAGTGAGTTAAATATGTTTTAACTTTAACTAAAGTGCTGAAAAAACATGAAGAGCTGGAGTTTCGAGACACTCTTTCATTGCCTATGTTACTACTAAGTGATAGCGAACTGTCAGTATATTGGCTGTTTATGGGAAAAAACACAGACAGAAAACATACAAAAGTTCACATCTGTTAAAAAAGCATGGTGCCAAGTTGCTGTGTTCAATCCAAACGCAGCTTTAGACATTGCAACAGCTACGCTTAAAGCTGGGGAAGGCAATGTGGGAGAAACTAGCGAGATACAGCAGATTCTGAAAGTATCCAACTAAAAGAATCACACAAGGCCTCCCACCAAAGCCAGTGAGCACTGCACAGGTAGGCCAGCCAATCATTTCATTTAGGCCGAATGAAATGATTGGCCGTGCTTATCACAGTCATGTGTGTGAGAGCATTTCATTTATTGATTGCTGTTGGGCTGTAAAGGCAATTTCAACAAATATAACAAAAGATGCCTCTGAAATAAATTGCCTAGCTCAGCTTTAACACTGTAATATTTGGATTACTCTGTCAAAAACACATTTGTGTGTGCAGAAACATGCAAAGGAGAAATGTGTGCTGTTTGCTCATTCTGACAGTTGAGACTTCACCAGAGAAACAACAGCATTATTTGTTTGTTCAAACACTTCAAATTAATGTTTTCCTGACAAGTAATCTCTTATAGTAGTGTTTGTCATGTTCTGACCATAAAGTATGTAAAATAGCCATCTAAATGAAATATCTGGTTTCTTCAACTTTCACTTAGGAGCAGCTTTAAACTTGAAAGAAATAATGATTTGACATTTATCGTGATAATTATCGATTAACATTTTTGGCCATATTGCCAGTTAGACAGTTGAGACAACTCACATTCTGCCTCCTTCCAACAGTCACTGCTGGTTTATTTTAACTTTTAGCCATCATTGTTTTGGAAAGCATTGACAAACACTTGTTTTTAATATCTCTCAAATGAGCAGAAAGGGTGATGGGGAAGATGTCTTGTTGCATATACAAAGTTAAAGCAGCTGGTAAGTACTGTCAGTGTGACTTTGCAGAGTGTAATGTTAACGGTGGGCTGTGATCCTGCAATGTGTCTGGCTGAGTGTCTGCTGCTTGCAATCTGGAGGAGAAGATCTTTGACTTTCAGCTGCATCAACAGTTCACAGTGAGAAACCAGAGCTTATATTGTACTAGCTATACTGCATGTTGTGTAGTGTTTTTGCAGGCTTCAGAACCAACCTGCAGTTAATAGAAATATCATGCAAACTATTTTTATAAGAAGTGAAACATGATTTTAACGCATTTATATTTGTGCTGGTGTAGGCAAGGGCATTTGTTTGAATCCCCAGACCGGCTGGATTAAGAAATGTTTCCTTGCCAACTAACATCGCAGTGCCCTTGAGCCAGGACCTTTATTGGCTGGCAGTAGTAGTCTGTGGTTAAACTGGCCCCCTTCCAGTATGAATAAATGGGGAATGAAACTGAGCCTGGGGCTCTGAGGACACCTCTGCAGAATGCATGAAAATGACATGAAAAAAACTTTAAAGGTATATTGAATTTCATTTCTGTTAAGCAGATGTGAAATCGAGTCGATTCTCCACAGGCTGAACAACAGCACAAAGGAGCAATGTATTTTTTAGTTTTTTTTAAAAAATGTCAGATATATTCTTAGAAAATCTGGAGGCCTACATCAGAAACAAATCAGCAACAACTGATAAATATCACTATGATGGAAAAAGTTGCTGACCTATAAACTTAAGGAGGCTTGTGTCTAAATCTCGGCTGCTGCCCTTTAGGATGTCAAAAACCCTGAATGCTGCTTGAATGAATTTGTTGGAAAGTTCAAAGTGTTCAGCCAAAACAGTGTTGAGGAAAAATTACAATTAATGGTTGCCTAATCCTAAAGGTCATCATCTAAAAATCTCATACCTTTCCTTTGACGACGACTCTAGCGTACGTTGGTTGAACATCCACGTCTATCAATGAGGTGTCCAAGTGTCTGTAAAGAGGAGTCAGGTCAGTTCATATAAAGAGACACAGGTACAGTCTGTAGTCTGCATGGATCTGTTCTGATGGTGGAGACCTTTGGTCACATTTATTCTACAGCTGAATCAATTAGAGCCATGAAGCTGGGCTGTGGAGGAGCGGTTTGATTGAACCAGGACGTTAAAATGGTTCAAACAATCAACACCATGGTTGTGATGTTTCCAACTTGAGGTCACAGAGAGTTCTCGCAATGATTTAGATCCGTTCGATTTGATGTGACTGCTGCTGTACATCAAGTTTATATTTCCGTATCAAATTCATGCTGACACATAAGTGAATTTGATGCTGCTTCTCAGTTGCTCCCCCTGTGCAAACAACAAACAGACGAGAAGGAAACCAACATCGACAAAAATAAAGGCATACAAAGCAATGAACCGTAAACAGATGGAACTGTTAATGTACAGCAAGTATATTTGACATAAACACAGCTGAATAAGCCAAATCAGCTGTGGGCCTGCATCTCCACAGTGCCTTAGAATTTTATCGTCTCATTAAATTTGAATTAGATTTTTATAAATGAAGCTGTGATGAGATTAAGCTCATTGTTCCTACCTGTACACTGCCAGGTCTAAGACGATTGTGTTGTCTTCTTCATCTTCACTTAGAGAGAAGTCCAGCCTGTAAATGCACAAATAAAGGAAGAATACAGCCATAACAAAACTTAACTGGTCCAACTGCAGAGCTACTGTCACTATTCTTTATCTAGTTACATGTACAGCAAAACAGCTGTTTACAATGCAAACACACCTCCGGCCCTTCTAAAGTAATACTAGTCTACTTTTATTTCTACACTTACAATTCCACTGCTTTAAACTCTTAGGTTGTATGTATTCACATCAAATCTGGAGCTGGGCCGATTAGCGCAGGATTTTGCGGTGGTGTGCCAGAGATTGGGCGTGTTTATTTGTGCTTAAGAATGTAACCATTGTGAAACAATCAGAAAAGAATGTTTTATTTCTTTTCATTCTCGCTTACCCTCTCTTCATTCACGCAGGGCTGCAGTGTTTTAAACTTCATGCCTGATCTGGTGTGAATGCAGCCTTACTCTTACTCTACTGTCTCACTGCTTTCAGTTTTGGCACACTCAACTGATTTCTACTCTTCAACTGACAGTTCAATTGTCTGCTGTCTGCGTACATACCGCTGACTGTCACATCAACTGTTTACAGTGCACACACTTCAATCATCCCCTTCAACAGTTCAACTGCTTTCACAGAACTGAATTGTTGTCTGCTCACACACCAACTGACACCTCACAAAAATTTATTTAAATTATAAATGCTTGATAATCACAAACTCCCATAAATCACACGCGTCTAACTATAACAGAGTAGTGTCATGTTTACACTACTCTGCTAAAGAAACTTGGTAAACTGGAATTTAAATTTGTAATGTCATGCAATGTGATGTAAAGCCTCAGTTCTCTGACAGTTTGGCAATCCAGTCAGTCAGTTCATTCACTGAATACCTTTTCTTATATTATATATTGTGTTTGAGTAGCATCAATCTACAGAGCAAGACTTTACTAGCCATTAATGAAAGAACGGTAAAAAATGTTAGCGCCCAGGCTGCAGAGAACCATACTGTCCTGTCTCCTTGCTGATGTCAAGTGAAAGATCATATAAAGATACTGTGACCTCAGCTCAGATTACAAATGAAAATCAGTGGTGCTTTAAGGCCTCGACCCCTGTGGCCTTGCTCTGGATATATACCTCTTGCTAATGGAGGGACTGGGGTGGCCCGCAGCTATCAGGTTGCCCCAAGCATGCTGCTGTTGCAATCAAATAGCAGGCGAGCCAATCCATTACCAGAGAACAAAAACTGAAGGCCGCTATTAAAGCAATCACACAGCACCTGGTGGCTTTTTACCTGCCTCCCTGTCTGAGCAGTTTGATCAGGTGCCGAAGGAAGTAATTGAGGGTCTCAAGGAAAAAACATTACAGTTATGAAGAACTTTGAAGGGAAACTGCGTGAGAGTGGAGTTGACCTGTTGTCTTTATTATGTCTTTTCAAAACAAAATTGAAGCAGTTGATTGGATGCGTTTTGTTGCTCTGGCTGAACAGAACAAGAACCAGTTATATTGCTTTCTGCTGTGCTCACTGCTATAGCTGAGGGCATTGGTCGATTTCCCTCCCAGTCAGTCACAGCTCGTAATGCGGCACCACTCAGCAGATGAGATCTGACCACAGGTGGAGGAAGTATTCAGACAATTTACTGAATTAAAGTACTAATAGTACATTTGGCCATTACTCTGTTAAGTACTGGCCAAACGTAACAAACTAAAACCCAGTTGGAAAAATTAAATGTTCCTTTAACTACTTTAATCACTTAATCATTGCTTTCGCTTTTTGGATAGAAAATGTGTCTAGGCATACTTGGGCTCATTGACGTTCATGACTCTTCCATCAGCAGTGATCAGCGTCCTCGGGGCCTTCGGCTTCTTCTCTTTCTCCCTGCAGGGAAACAGCAAAGTACAGACTGTAGTGTTTGTGTGTGTGTGTGTGTTTGAATGGTGGACTGACAGGCGACAGTAGCAGAGTTATGAGGTCTTTGGGGTGAAGGAGAGACACGCCTCTCCTCCAGGATCATCCATAAAGACAGACACAAGTGATTATGTGCAATAGATAGGTTGTACTGTAGGACACCTACTCACAAATAAGTGAAGCAACACACACTGTACAATAAGCTCTGCCTCTGAAGCAGCTTTTCACCATTTTAAACATTTTAAAAGAGTCAAAGTATGAAGAAAATAAGGAGAACAGGAAGCAAATCTTGACCAAATCTGTTCCATGGAATGCTCCATCTGATGTTAATGTCCTTGAACCTTTCATTTGTAATGGCTCACACTACATACAAACACATGTTCATGTGCTCTGTGCTCATGTGTCCAATATTTGACCAGGATTTATTATGGTTTGGTGTTTTCTGAAAATGCCTGTGCCCCCCTTCACTTTGCATCAAGGGACAATCCGTTTCCACAAGAAGTGTAATTTTTTTTATTTCTCAAATGTGTTTTGTTTTACCTGACTTCATGTTTTAACTGGTTGAAATTTTAACTATTTTATAACTTGTATTTGATTTAATGTTGGTTTTAAAAGTGCTCTATAAGTAATAAACTATTATTACCATACACATACATATATATATATATATACATACACATATATATATATATATATATATATACACATATATATATATATATATATATATATATATATATATATATATATATATATATATATATATACATATATATACATACATATATACACACACACACACACACACACACTGTATTACTATACTGTAATGTTTATTCCAATGGAACTCAATCTAGGTCCAAAAAACTATGTTTTTAAACATTTACTAAAAGCAAGTGTATGGATACACTAAGTTATTCACGTGCAAATGATGTCATAATTTTAAATAAAACATACAAAATCAGGCGGAATCTAGGCAGAATATAGCCTTTGGCACAGAATGTCCATTGGAGTTGACAGGTGTATTTTCAGTCACAGAACCAAATGTACAAGAAATATATCATTAAAATCTGGATTAAGATATTTATTATATATTTCCTATTATCTGAGCAGGTTTTTTTAGCTGTCTGTTTTTCTGAGAATAAAAGGATTTATGCAGTTGTTGCTGCGGTAACCTCTTCCCTCCCAGTGTTTTGAATTTATGATGCAATATATCAAAATGACAGAGATTTAAAGATAATAATCAAATGGAATTGAATTGGAATGGAATCTTTTGGGGGTCCGCCATGTGGTGGTTGGGACATGGTAAATGTCCGGTCGAGGCAGATGGCCGCCCACCCTGAGCCATGGTTCTGCTCGAGGTTTCTGCCTCTTAAAAGGAAGTTTTTCCTTGCCTCTGTCGCCTAGTGCTTGCTCTTGGTGGGAACTGTTGGGCTTCTGTAAATAACATCACAGAGTACGGTCTAGACCTGCTCTTTTATGAAAAGCGCTGTGAGATAACTGTTGTTGTGATTTGGCGCTATATAAATAAAATTGAAAATTGAAATTGAAATTGAAATGGCTCATAATGGCTTCCAAATTACTGTCAACTGTAGTGACATTAATTAAAGACTATAATTCAAATATAAAGATTCCAGAAATGTTACTTGGCATTTTTCCGTCATAATTTTTCTGGCTCTAGTGCAGAAAGATGATGTTCCCATTCTTCAGAACAGCTGTCAGAACACCATCAGAGCTGGTACATTCACTGAAAAGTTTGAGACGTAGCTATAGTTGTATATTGGCAGCTACAATTGTTGCTTGAAACCAGTGGCTCCAAAACCTTTGGTGTTTATGGCCTGTAGTCAAAATCTGAATTGCATAATAATAATAATAATAATAATAATTATCTTTATTTGTAGAGCACTTTTCACAAACAAGTTACAAAGTGCTTTAACAAGTGCTTTAACAATAAAACATATAAAAACAAATACATGATAAAAGCAAGAAAACACTTAAGAGACTAAAATACACGTTTAAAATAAATATAATATATATATATAGAGAGAGAGAGAGAATAGAATAAAATAAAGTCAAAAAAATCGGGAAAGGCTCTCCTATAAAGTATGTTTTCAGAAGGGACTTAAAAGAGTTCACTGACTGAGCCGACCTGATTTCCTGGGGCAGGCTTTACCAGAGCCTCGGAGCCCTGACTGCAAATGCTTTGTCCCCTTTAGGTTTTTTTTTTGCATATATGCCAGCCTCGTCACAGGTTGTCTCCCATCCTACCAGGTTGAAATAGTAGTCAGGGTACAGCAGCCAGGATGTGTTGATTCAGGAAGTGAATGTGATAAAACTGCATCAATGCTGTTACCGGGTTGCGTTGCCTTCACTTGTGACACATTGTCACAGGTTATGGCCTCAATCAAAGAGTGAGATTTTCTTCTCAGGTTTTTCCAGAAGGGGTTTACAATGTTAAGTATCCATAAAACTCTTCTTGAAGGATCTATAGTTGGAGTATTTTCTGCTTGCAGACCACCAACTCAAGACAAATGGTTTCCTGTATTTTCATCACCATTTGCTGTACAACCAGTTACTCCATTAGCCACGTCAAGCAGGTGGTGACAGAAACACAGGGAGGGAGGGAACGCCCATCTATTAAGCCCACTGAATCCTGCTGAATGAGGCGGGGAGTGTTTAGCGCTCTTTGGAGGGTCGGCCATCGCGACCTCTGCAGCCGTACATCAGCCACAGAGGGGAGGAGGTGTGACAGCGTGTTCAAAGAGCCTTCAACCTGCTGAACTCAGGATGTTAAGTTCACGTACTTATTAGCGCGGTGTGCTTCAGAGAGACCTGAATTGAGTTTAAGTGGTGCTGTGGTGCCGAGCAGTTAGACGAGTTAATAGCTGCTTTACTACTACGGAAATCAGTGTTCACACTGTCAGTCAGTCAAACAGTGAGGAGGAAGCAGGACTACCAAGGACAGAGTGGCCAATCGGGAGAACCGGGCCAAATCCCGGTGGCCTGCGGGCCAATTTGACCTGCCATTGATAATTTTGAACAACAACAACAACAACAACACATCATCATCTAGCAAACTTTAGCCAGCACACACTCTATTCATCCAAAGAAGGTTAAAGACAAAGTACATTACTATGACCTGGATGACCACAAATCTTCACATCACACTCTATTCACTTTGTCCTAATGCAGCTCTGCCCTGCCAGCTGTTAGGAAGCTTCAGCTCATCTTATCAAATGAAACAGTCCCTTCACTCATGGTTTCAGTGGTAAACCACCACAACAATAACAACTGCCTACAAAAAACATTATATTCTGAGCAGACACGTTTTAAGAATACATCAATCATGAAGAATTTGTATTTCAAACAAATGGCAAACTTATTAGCAAACTTTAACAAAACTCCCTTCACCGCTATGCATCATGGGAAGTCTGAGGGACGGACTTAGGCTACTTAGCCTATCACCCCGGACTCACACAGGCAGGGTGTGAACCGCGTTTTAGTTCCGTCCTCTGACCGGCTTCAACTTCCACTGGAAGCCCCTCAGCATTTCAGCAGCAGAGTGTGCAGCCTGCACAACGTTAATAACTTGTTTTTTGTCCTTTTGCGATTCTACTTCCTTCTTCACTGTGGCCCGCATTAGTTCGGATGCCGCGCAGAAATACACTGGTTGCTTCTCTCTGGAGCGGAGCGGGAGACACTTCTCGGACGCACTGCAGCGCTTCTGGTGTGAGCACAGACTAGAATGGCTGAGATCCGCTCCGGCAGCCACGGCAGGCAGACTCAGTGAGTCCAGGGTCAAGTAAACTTGGTATTAAATGACTTGGTAGCAGCTGGGCACTGTGATGAAGCTCCACCCTTGTCTTGAAAACTCAGTGTTCACATAGCTACTTTAAAGGGGCTATATGTAAGTTTTTGATTTTAATAAATCAAATTTTCATTGCCTTATTGTCAATGGGCTTAAAACTCACTCAGAAATGAAGCACACGCCTGTTTTCGCCGTTGCTTGCATCAGCCACTATTCTGCTTTTAATGTGAGGTCCCCAGGTCGGATTCAGCCCTGTGCGCGCTTCCAAGGCTCTCACACTACAGCGACAACACGGCAGCTAACAACATGCAGACCACTAACACCATAAAACCAGCTCCCAGCAAAACACAGGCTCCACGTAAGGATACAAAACAACAATAAAGGTTTATGTGCTGAAGCCCATCAGACAACACAGGTTCAGATGATGTAGAGTAAAAACAAAGAGAGCATTAGTAAAGACAGTACCTGAGTTTATTTTACCGATACTCAGGTACACAGCTTCTCCACCTCTCAGTCGCTGTAACTAACATGACCCACATAATATACAACCCAGAGGAAGAGCCATCCGCTGACACTACAGTAAATTTACTTACTGCGGTCTAACTGTTACAAAGTGTGACACAATCTCGTTATAATATTCAAACCAGCTCATTATCATCAAATACATTTAGTTGTGCTGACATTGCTGAGCCTCCGGTGAAAGAGCCGGTGTTGAGTTGCCTCTGAGACAGGAACATTGAAGTAACAGAACCTGAACATGTCTGTGTGAGAAGCCACAGCCTGCATGCAGGTGTTTCTGCGTTTATTGCAGGATTTCTGTATGAAAGCGGTTGTGTTTCGGATTATGCTCGCTCATGAGTTCAAGCGAGCACGTGTATGCGCACACGCCTGGTTGCAATCTTAAAACCGCACCACTAGTGGCCGCTGAAAACTACATAATGCCCCTTTAATGATCAGTCCCAAAAGTCAGTAGATGAACATGGCAAAGACTTTACCTGGTTTGGAACCTGTTACTAGGGGGGCTCCAAACAGTTTCAGGGGAAGCTCAGTGAATGGAAATGAAACAATATTACATTACGTATTGCATTACTTATCAAAAGGAGATCACATAGAATAGCCTACATATGTGAGAGTTCAGAGATACAGTAGTTTTGGGGAACAGTTTCCCCCCATCAGAGTCAGAAACTAATAAATGCCTTAGGACAGAGCTTTTTTAAAACTATTTGGTGCAGTCAGAAGTAAGGTCAAACAGCATTATTAGGCTATTTTGGCTCAAATGTTGAGTGCCTGTGGAATAAGATAATATAATCATGATCTCATAGACATCCAGAAATTGGGTGAAATTTACCAAGTAATTTCCCAAGCTTTGTATGAGGAGAGGCCCACAGTCTCAGACTTTGAAAACCCCTGCCATAGACTGTATATAAAAAGGTTAGTCCACAATACACAATACTTGTGTGAACAAGGTGGCCTGGGACGAGTCAAATTCCCGGCCTGAATTCTTGTGCCAGTCCGCCCCTGAGGACTATCATGTCTTCAAATTTGACCCAAACCATCACGTGCAGGATATACGTTTCAGTATGCCCTGTGAACCAATATATTAAAGTTACAGTGTTTAGTAAAAACAACAGATTATTATTGACCTTTGGGGGGGTTTTCTCATTGCCCACATGACAAAGTTTGAGTGCTGTCATTTTTACATTAAGATTTTTGTCCAATGCCTAAAACCACCATTTAAGCTTCATACTTTTTAAAATAAATAACCAAAAACTGGCACTCTGTTAAGGACTGCTGGCTTTCACTGTCCAACAACTTAGTTCTATTTATTCCTGAGGAACCATAAATATAGACCGCATCATATTTTTCTTTTTACAGAAACACACCAATTAGCAAATGTTTAAAGGATAATTTGTATTTATTACAACCTGGTTTTTGGCGTTTATTTAAATCAGTAAATTTTAGGAAGTAGTATTGTTATTAATGCAGACAAACTGTTTTCAAAACATTGTGTCCATTTATCATACTGTTAAGTGTTTTGGATTTCTTTTTGTTCTTTTTTTTGGTGACTAAAATATCCTAAACTGAGGTTCACTGACAGATGAGGATTGGGTCTGGAACCCTATGGAGCAGCAGGGGTGGGAGAAAAAAAAAATCGATTCTTAGATGCATCGCGATGCGGACCTCAAAGATTCTGAATCGATTAACAAATGTCAAAAAATCAATTATTTATGTTAACTGATAACGTAATGTTGACGAAACGCAAAGAAATGAAGGTGATGACCATGGAGATGAGGTTAATGAAGTAAATTAGGGATGCAAAGTGGTCCTTATAAGCTAATTAGGAGATGTTTCTTTTGGATTTAATTGTGCAGATTAAATGGTTAGTAATTATCCACAGAGGCATCAAGATGCATCAATAATAGTTTTATAATTGCATCGAAGCCCTCTGAATTGTAATCGAATAGAATCATGAGGTGCCTGTCCTTGACCCTAGTGGTTTCACCTGTTTGTAATTGGTGTCTCACTCACCTGTGTATTTAAGTGGATGTCTGTCTATCACTCGGGCCAGTTTATTTTAGATGTTCCTTCGGATGTTGCTTTGAGTGTTTCCAGTAGATTTAGTTACTTTTGTTGGACTTTGGATTTTCGTGCTTTGTGTTTTTTGTGGACTGCTCACACCTAACAACCTGTAAGTTTCACCTTTTTCTGAATAAACCTCCACAGCTCAACATTACCTGCTCCATGTCTGCATTTGGGTCCTAACCTCTGTTCACCAGCGTTCAGCCCAAGAGGCTCAACATAACTGAATGAACTGGCCCCAAGTGATAGACAACCACTTCAATACACAGGTGAGTGAGACACTAATTACAAACAGGTGAAACCCCTAGGACAATCAAGGACAGGCAGGAAGTAAAACAAGACAAGAGACACTAGGGCAGACTAACTACAAACTAAAACAGGAAGTAAAGCCAACTGAAACACACAAGGAACTATGTCACAAAATGAAACACAGACATCAAAAGTAAATAATAATAATAAAGTAAATAAATGACCAAAGTAACACATACTACAGAGAAAAGCAAACACAAGGGCAGGGAATGAACACAGAAACACAAAACACACCTAACCAACCCAAACCCGTGACAATCCTTAAGAAATGAATACAGCTGCTTCCACACACAACCCAAGGGCTCATTAAAGTGTTTAATGACAATGAAAATGATGTGAATCAAAAGCTATGGCCTTCCGTCACCAGATCTCAACCCAGCTCATCACCAAATAAGAATATCTTTATGAGGAATGTTCATCTTCCCTCCAATAATATAAAACTGGAGGCTCGTGGTGGAACAACACCTTACTAATATATTTGATGTTTTACTTTAGTGTGTCACCCATCTGTGATTTACTGTTTTAGCAGCCAACTAGGTTTAATGGAGCAGAACTCTAAATAATGGACACCGGTCATCAGTTAGAGTCCATTTCTACCAAAGCATTTCAACCATTTGGCTGATAATTTGTGGTCGTTTCCAAAGTCTGGTTAAAGACTGGTGAAGATAGTCAGCCATAGTGTGTGCATGTGTGTGTTTGTGTGGGGTTGAAGTGAAACAGAGGCCAAGTATACATTTCAGAGGTTCAAACCAACAGGAGCATCTCCAGCGCTCTGCCTCCTAATTGTAACAGCAGCTTTTCTCCTATGCCTCCATCTCATCCTAAGCCATACATGGTTGACTTGTCAAGGTCGACTTGTCAAGGTCAGCGCGGTCTCTGCACTTTAAAATCCTGTTCTGTAACTTTCTTTTTTTAAACAGGGTGTGACAGGGTATCTATCAAACAGCTGAGTCATGGAGACATCAGTGGGGACAGCTCCACTGCTGGTTGTGTGGAGTTCAGAGGTGAAGACAATCTGTTCAGACAGCTTTCAGTTAGCCATGTACAACTCTGTCTGTAGAGAAGTGTTAATCTGCACCGGATTTTCTACAGAACCACAGTCACTGTACAGAGGATGCTCAGGGTGCAGTACATGCCTTCTGCAAAGCTTTCTTTTGGCGGGGTATTATGGTGTAATACTGCACACAAGTCAAGCTCCTTCAGCCCAGCAGCCCTCTCATTCACTATGATGGAGCAACTGGACCTTCCACCAACACAAGGCCTGTTGGTTTAATGCAGTTTCGGATGGCGTCCCCGCTTATAGGGGTTGTGAGGTTTTGCACCACAAAATACATGAATCTCAAAATGTAACTGCAAAAGAAAAATATAACTTACGTTTAACTGCTTATCATAATATTACAGATTAGCGCTGAAACAATTAATACATTATCAATCTTTTTTGGTAAAACAAAATGGCATTAATTCTCTAATTTCAGCTTCACCAATATGAGAATTAGCTGCTTTTCTGTGTTTATTGTAACAAGCATCTAAAGACGTCACCTTGGGCTCTGAGAGTGTGTGACACTTACACTAAACAATTACTTGATTTATCAAAAAACTATTTCTTGAGTGTGGAACTTCATTGATCTTCACTTGATCTTGGAAATAGAAGTATTTCTGGAGCTTCTTCTAGAGGTTTCTGCTGCACCTCACAATCTTTCTTTGTGTATAAGTATTAAAAATTACTAATATTGACTGCTGTTTGCAAGATAAATTGCCCGTGGGGATCTGATCTATTGAGATTGTGTTAAAAGCTTCAGAAAAATCTATTAAGCAGAACTCAAGCTACAATCATTTAAATTGTATGCTTAATTGATTATGAAATTTTACATTCGTTGCAGAGCTAAAAGGTACATTGCATGTCAATTAACTACATCCATTTATCAGCCTGTCAGATTTCCTCCACCTTAAAGCTCCACTCTGTTTTTAGGTTGCAGGTTGGATCTGCTGCTTGTCTGTTATCCTCCCTCTCAGAGGTTCAGAGCAGCCATTAAACACAGAGGCTCCTGGCTGACCTTATCGAAGAATCCACCTCAGGAGCAGGAAATTCATCTTTCCTGACAATCCAGTGACTGGACGACTGCATGCATCAAGTCAGCAAACTCTGACAGCCACGCACAGGGAGAAAAACGGCAACACCATTTCACCCTGATTTAATGCTTGGACAGCACGCACGCCTGGGATGTTTTGTAATATGGATTAGGAAACAGACTGTCACTGGTTCGCTTCTTATCCATCATGGGTTTCTTCAAATAGGGCTTATTCAGGGGTATAACCTGACTTCTTATCAATAGAAAGGGGTTTATTGTGCTCCTTAAAAGGGGTTTTCATCCATTTCATTCCAAGTAAGGACACTGAAAGAAGGAAATAACAAAACAGGATGGATGAACCATGTTTTGTGAAATTACAGTTCCCAAAGATCTACTGCGTTCAATTAACATGATAAAGTGTTCCAAATGACACATCCCTATGAGGAGTGCAGGAAAATACATCTAGAAGCAGAAGACAGAGGGCTGATTAAACCAGTCAGACAAAAACATCAAAAGCACAGCAAACAAGTTATGAAATTATGGGCAGGAGATTAAGCAGCGGTCACCAGGATACTCCAGTATTCATCAGACTCAGCTGTTCTCAGCAGACTCTGTGAGCCGAGGTGTTATGAAAACTAAATGCAGTGAGTCAGTGCTGTGCCCACAGGTCAGCGAGGTGAGGGGAGGGTGAATAAAAATACAAAAGCCTTTTCCTAGGAGAAAAAAAATAAACAGATAAAATAAATCTGTCACACCCCTCTTTACAAACAGGGAGAAAAAAAATTTACAAACAGAAAAGAACAAATTCTGAAACTACTGTGTCTGTCTGCTCTCTGTTTGATCGAGACTTTTTGTAAGAAGAAGCATAGAAAAAAACAATTTGATCCTCTGTATGTGACTCTTGAGCAAAACATAAAAACTCCTGAGGTCACTAAATTGTATATACTGTCATTACATTATCATTACACTGATCCTGGTCCCAGTCTGTGGTGTTTATTGAAAAATGTTTTTTACAGAGAAAATAATGGGAAAACACTCCAAAAATGTCTACGATAGTCTTTTACAACAAGGGAATCTGAACATATTATTTGAACTTGTGAAGGCTGCATGAAAGATGAAACAGTAGTGGTTATCACAGGTGAAATAACCTACAATATACTTTAAGTGATGTTGGCATCCATCATAGTATAGGCTAGCACCCAATACTTTTTTGTGTTTTTTTATTATTATTTTATTTTTGATCCATGTGGACCTTTTGTAATTTTATCAGTTGTTATGGTGGTAACCGGGAATGGGGGGGTGGTACATGGATTTGGAATTTGGGACACTGGTTATAAACACAGCCAACACCCTGCTGTTTTTATGTTTTTGGTCTCTCTGGTGAAGCCTGCGATGGCGAGTGGCAGCAGGACATGAACGTTTTGTTTGCCCGAAGAAGAAAAGGCAGGTACTGAATCCAGGTGTTTTCAAAAATCTCCTTTATTGCATCTACTCTTTTTCGATAATTTTCCACTTCAGCCAAGTGTGAAAAGGTTTTAGTTTCTGCAATTTTATGCAAACATTTGCATAAAACAGGTGGACTAATAAGTAATGTTAGTAAAGTTTATGTATATCTTCTCCTTCCTCTGTCCAGTAAGAAGAGGGCTGGTTTAATAATCAGACCCGGCAGGAGGGTTTATCCCCCAGTGAACTGGACACTTGATGATGGTAGAGTACAGCCCACTTCCACTGTCAGAGTGTCCTTGGACAAAGCTGTACCCTGGACCAACCCTGAAGTCTCAGAGGAGCTGGATGAGTGTAGGATGCTCCATGTAGTTATTATTCTAGAGATGTATTACATGTCAGGTTTGTTTGTATGGTCTTTAATCACAGTAACATTCCACGTCATGGAACAAAAGAGGATGGCACTACATGAAAACAAAAATGACACTGAACCTCATGGCCGTAACCATCTATGAGGTCACCAAGGTCCAGACCTCCGTAAATATATGTAGGCTATAGGCTATCAATAAAAAATTTGAATAAAAACATTTGATAACACGATCAACTTAAATGAAGGCTTTAGGACCATGCGGGCGCAGCTGATTACACCGTTGCAACCATCGTTTCAACTTGAAAAACTGTTTCCACGATCAGTGTCACTTGGCAAAACACATGAAGCATAACTGAGAGCATCGCTGTTTGCGGGAAGAGTTTTGGGCAATAAACACGTTTTGTAAATGTCCAGGTGCATGGGTGAAATCTCCCCATTAAGAGAGACGCTGTGTGCATTTACGAACGAGGCACAGCAGCATAACTTTATATTAAATCTTCCGACACGGCGACAGGATCGGTTAGAATGTAATGTTGATTAAGGTTCTGTGTTCTTCTCCACATCCAAAAGGTATCACATACAGTCTGGTTCATACAGTGACACTGTCTGGAGTATAGCAGCCGGCCTCCTGATCAATCCTGAGCTTAGTGAGAGCGTCTAAATTATTTCAGAAGCTAAAAGTTGAATTCCGTTTCCTCTGCAGAGTTTCCTCTATCCTAGTTTTTCTCAATGGGGGCGTTCCGAGGACGATGGGGGGGCGCTGGTTGCAATATTTTGGAAGGGGAGGTGCTGAGCTGCTTTTGGGGGGCGTTTGTTGGTTGGAAATTCTAAGGCAAGTTTACACCAAAGATTCACAACAATACGAGTTAAAACTTTAAACTACTTGCAAAAAACTGTGGTCTTCAACATTAAAACCTTCCAGTTTAGTCCGCTGCCACTGGACGAGACTGTGTATTTTTTCTCCGTCAGCTACTTGCGGTGCAGCTTCCTGCTGCCTTCACGGGAACGGCAAGTCAGAGTATCATCTACCCACATGGCATTTACTGTGTAAACTCTAGAAAATTGACGTTCTCTTTCTTGGTGGAAAAGTGTTTATTTCTCTGAGAAATACACTGTGAACGTCGTGTTATTGCAGTTATTCCTCTGTCGGACTCACTCTGAAAGCAACGACACCAGCGAGTGACATGGGCCCACCTTGCGCTGTGAGTCGCAGACAGATTGTGCCAAAGCAGACATAAACAGTAGTTTCAGTAGGCTATAAAAATGTAACGTTAACAACTGAAGCCCTGTCTTGCTCTGTTGGGGATTGTAAGCGGCACTTTATCAGAGGTGCTGAAGTTAAGGTGTGTGGAATTATTTGTGAGCTTTCTGTCTGATCACAGGTGTCGGTTAGTTTCGTTTTCCCCCAGCATGAGCACCTCCTCGTCTCATTCAGGTTTGTCTGTTAGACGGTGAGGGGAAACTTCCAGCGAATCAGTAACATAATGCAGTATAGAGCATCTAGTAAAATATTATGAATTCTCTTTAAATAAGCTAATGACGTTAGTCTCCCATTACGACTTTTTTTATTCACATATCAGAGAACTCAGATATGTGGGAGAGATTCTGAATGTGCAGAAAGGTTTGAACATGAGCAGATACGTTACAGTGTTTCCCATACGTTAATTTATTTGTGGCGTCCTGCCACAATATCAACACTGACCGCCACATATTGATTTTCAATTTTTTTTACTAGGCCTATTTAAAATCGTATTTGAGCTGCAGGCAGCGCATATTCTCACAGCACATCCTCTCGCTCGTCCCTCGATCTCTCGCTCTCTCTCCCTCTCCCCACAGCTGCACAAATCTGTCCAACACAACGCTGTCAGTGTCGGAGACCCAGCTATTAAAAGTTATTAGCAAGCATGTAAGGAGCCTAGCTAATGAGGAGAGCTAAGTTAATGTTAGAATACAGCTGGTTTTCAAGGCTAGCATGCTGTATCTGCGCCACAGTTACACTGTCATTCTGTGGGAAACACTGAGTTATTAACAGATGAGCTAATAAAGTCCAGTCAGTAACTGAATTAAAACGGATTAATTTATTACTGAGATGAAAAGGGGCCACAAACACATTTAAATAGGCTTCTTCTACAAAAGATGTGTGTTGACTCAGCAGGGATGATATTAAATAAGTTGATCTACGGGAGAAAAATATTTAAAAGCAATAAGAATGCCTGAGAGCCTCACTAGATTATATTCTATTATAATTATATATTTTGAATTGTCACCTGCCATCTGAATTTTTAGACATTTCCACCATAAATTGGTGCAGAAAAGGCAGAAATTTTCACCAGAACACAGGAGTGTTTAATGCTCAAAATCTTCTGGGGGAGAAAACCCCATACCCCCCACTTATTAAGTGCCCCATCCGAGAAAACAGTATCTGGCTTCACACACAGTTTCTGGGAGGAACATTCACTTATTAGTTAAATATAATAACTTTTCACATGACTTTTTTGTTACCTTTTCCATATATTTAATAACAATAGTAACAATTAAAAAAAATCAACAATATTCAGGGCAAATAGCAAACATCTTTTTTGATGTGGGCGTTAAGGGACCTGGATAATGGATAGGGGGGCGCTGGCCCAAAAAAGGTTGAGAACCACTGCTCTATCTTGTCCTGTCCTGGTATTTGCCTTAACTTTACTCCGCACATGGAAATGACTGACAGCAGCCTCTCTAATCATTAAAGTAAATGGTTAAAGAAAACACTCATACATCAATACATCCCAATAAAGAAACCACTTGGAAAGTTAAAAGGAGGTCCAGAGGTGGGCTTAATTTGAGAAAATAATTAGCTGGTGGGGGGCAGATGGATGATGTATGTACATGATTATTCAGATATTGTCAGAGCCGATCCGCATCACACAAATGTAGCTCCTATAATTGTGACAAAACTGTGCAAACAGCTGCTGACAACAAATTTACATTTACATTTATTCATTTAGCTGACACTTTTTCAGGCTATTATTAGGCTGTAATATTGAACAAACTGTCCTCTGCATTTAGCACTAACCTGCTGTATTTTATGTTGTCATATAGTAACAATAGTGCCCATTATGTCTGCGCATGTCATTCCAACATTATAGTCCTTACATGACATAATACCTTTAGCCTAACGCATGTTGTGAAGATTAGTTTACCAAGATCTCCCTGTTTGCACTCCCTGATCATAGCTTGTGTGTCTGTATCTCTTATTTTATGCAATTCTAGCACGCCAAGCAGTGGAGAGAAAGACCATGATGAACAGCCAGCAGTTAGTGTGTCCACTGCATGGTTTAAGCCTTCACTGCAAACACACACACACACACAGAAGAAGAGAGCAAAATTTAGCTTTAATACAAGTAGCCTATTTCTTTGTATGTATTTCCTTATAGAGCACTGGTTTGTGCGACTGTAGTGTATAACATTGGTTGTATTTAGGTGTAATTTTGGCATGAATTAAAGTATATAAGCTCTATTAAAAAATAAATAAATCTGGACCTCACTGCTGAACATTAGACCAATGACAAACAAATTCAGTGTGCAATGACAACAACTGCAGTCTGAAAATGACAAAAGGTTATGGACTAAAACGAAAAAAGGAGAGCATCACTAAGTGGACACTGCAGTCAGACTGAGAGAGATTAATAGCTCAAAAAAAGTAACTAAAATCAACAGAAAACAAAATGATGCCCATCACACCAGACTACTGGACAGAGTTAAAAACCTGCTCAACGCTGTTAACAAGTTTCACTGCAGCTGACAGACGACCTGGTGTAACTGTACACGATTATGTTCAAAGATTTGGCTGTGAGAGCAAGATGTTATATTCAGGATGGTTGGCTGATACCTAAAATTTAGCAGCCCTTTTTACACTTTTTACATTTACATGATCTAAAACGTGTAATTATCATCTTTTTGTTATGAATGTAAAGCAAATTATTAGTATTAGGGCTGTCACGGTGAAGTAATTTCCCCCATAGTAATTTGGTGGGGCTCAACAGCAGTATTATTGCCATATCTGATTAATGAAGTAATTTGGTGCCATATAGCATAGTAAGTGTGTCTGTGGATCTCACCTCACTGCACAGCGAGCAGCTCTGAGCAAGCTAGCTGCTGAGTGCTAGTCAAAGTTACACAACATTGCAGAGAAAATTAATTTCTGTAGTTTGACTGTGTCTTTTTCACATTAGCTAAATCGCGGGTGGTGATGGGGCAGTGGATAAGACACATGCTTTTGGTGTGAGAGACAGGGGTTCAATTCCCCACCAGTTGCCCCTGAGCAAGACACTTAAACCCTAGTTGCTCCAGAAGCGTGCGACCTCTGACATGTAACGTTAGCCTATAGCAATTGTAAGTCGCTTTGGATAAAAGTGTCAGCTAAATGAATAAATGCAATGTAATGTAATATTGTTACCTTCAGGGCTGGTCATTTACATACCGAAGCAACGCACACACATACGCAGAAAGCAACATGACAAACAGCTGCAGGCATCCGACACACTACGCTCGTTATTTAGTGAGCTTCAAATGAGGCATACACAGTTTGTCTCAACTGTCCCTCAGTATCTCAACGTTAGTCCAACATCGCAGAGCCTACTAGCCACATTAGCCACGCAATATGCTAACGCCAAGTTAGCTACCCTACCACACAAACAGTAAAACAACACGGCAACACTTACAGCTTTCAAGTCGGGTCACATACAGCCCATGGCGATCCATCCTTAAACCGTTACAAAGCTCATTACCCCTGTGGAATTTTTGAAGCACTAATTTATTAATTTAACATGCACTGAAGTGTAAAGTATGAACATTGCGGTTGTTGCTGTGCTTGCCATCCTCTACAGTTGGCTTGGCCAATAGCGCAGTATTTCAATTTATTGGGACAGCCCTAATTAGCCTTACATTATAAATATGAAGATTAGATATAATGTTGTCTATGAAGATTCTCAGTCATCCAGGTCAGAGTTATCCAACGAAGGTTAAAGTCAAGGGCAACTGGACTTGGTCTTCCAGTATCTTCAACCAAGTCCAGTTGCCCTTGACTTTAACCTTCGTTGGATAGATATAATGTTGCAAAAACCTGAGGTGGTACCTATTTAAGAGGCTGCTAATCTGCAGCCGCCTCAGCATTTTTTTCAAAACATTTTCTTCCATATTCTCTTCATTTTTTTTTTATCAATGGAAGCACATTTCAAGTCACATTCCCAGTGAATGCCAAAGGTTTGTTTTGTGTTCAGATGTGACTGACTGCTAACTAATAATAAATAATCAGTGCGCTGACTAACTATCAGTCCATTGGCTGCTCTAACAGAGTGAAACCTCTCAGCTGCCAACGGACATCACTGAAGTGACACAGAGAAGCTGAAGTGAGTGTCAGGGGTTAGAGAGAGAAAGCACAGTGACATGAGGAGGTGCAACACACACACCCAATTAACACCCCAGCAAGAGAGTCACCTAAAGGGTGAGCACTAATAACATGGCAGGAAAATTAATTACTCATTGCAGACTCACTACCAACCAGCCTGAAACATATTACAATTTGGTTGGTGCACAAACATGCCTACATATGATTGGCTCATGAGGGCACCGGCTGTGGCCAAAGAAGTGTTCATTTTAAAAACAATGTGGGCAGAAGAACCTCACAACTAGTTGACAGACACACAGCCCTGAGGTATTAATACTTTATAAAGTTGTTACAGCTGATATGTAGCAAACATATTGCTAAGCTCAGAAAAGAAACCATAACATAGTGATCATGATTACAAAATATTTACGTTCAGAGACTTTACTTGAGAGAAACTGGCTTTAAGAGGCTTTACACATTCAGAGAACTTCTATAATATGATGTTTGTGGATTTCAGCTCAGCATTCAACACAATCTCCCCATGAAACTGATCAGCAAACTCAGCACTCTGGGTTTAAATACAACACTCTGCAACAGGATATTGGACTTCCTCACTAACAGACCCCAGTCAGTTCGGATTGGTGGATTCACCTCCTTCACTCTAGTGCTCACCGGAGCCCCTCAGGGCGGTGTGCTCACCCCCTCCTGTTCACGCTGTACACCCACGACTGCATCCCCCAAAATGGAGAGAACTCTGTTTTAAAGTGTGCGAACGACACCACCATCATCAGCCGGATTTAAAACAACGATGAGACTTCATATTGGGAGGAAATTGATAATCTTGTAGAGTCTTGTAGCAGCCTCTAGTGATTTTAGAGTTAGCTGATGGTCAAGTTCAAATTCAAGTTAATGAACACGAACAACATCTGTCCACTTGTTTGTTACACGGCTTAACTGCTTCATTTTAGTGTCTAATAATCAGTTTCTTGTCCCTCTACAATCTTCCTTGTGGCTCTTGTAAATGCCATCTTAGCTGAGCTTTACACCTCCTTTTCCCACAAAACTAATCGCAAACAGCGTGACCTCAGTAAATCCAGCAGAAACATAATCAACCTCTGTTAACATGTCTCCTCCTATTATTTACACAATCCTCCCCTTTATGCATCTAAAATGACTGTAAGGGATTCTTCTGTCCTGTCAGCTCAGACAAAGCTGCTGTCGCTGCACTCATGGACGAGTACAGGAACAAATATAAATTAAACGTACAGCACCATCTCTCTGTGAATCGATCACATCCATGATAATGTCCTCTGACTTCTTCTGCCTTGTTTAAGAAGAATTAATGTGACAACAAACCTTCCAGTCACACTTTGCAACAGTCCTTGACAATGTCCACAATGTTAACAACATGAACACGTCTGCAAAAATTCTGCCCTGAAACACTTCTGTTGCTCCATTTATGTCTCAGGAGTGTCATTTATGAGTGTGCTGAGGGTGTGTGGCAGCCGGATACAGGCCAGTGTCACGTCCAGGTCTTATTTAGATCAAGTGTAGTTGAATGTTTATGACAAAGGCCTCGACAACTATTTCCCCAATGACACTACACTTTCAAAGCCAATACTGATTTTGATATTTGTGAGTTCAAAATCCAATATTGAAATATCTGATGATAATCTTGTTTTAATAAACATATGGAGACACTGTCTACATCAGTGGAGCTGAGGTGGAGCAGGTGAACAGTTTCAGGTTCCTGGGAATCAGCATCACAGAGAACTTGACATGGTCGTCTTACATCTCCACACTGGTGAATAAAGCTCAGAAACGAAGGTTAAATACTTGTCAGTTTTTACAGAGGAGCAATAGAAAGCATCCTTACTGGAAACGTCACTAACTGGCATGGGATGTGCACGGCCCAGGACCGGAGGGCTCTGCAGCGGGTGATTAAAACTGCTCAGAAGATCATTGGTACCCATCTCAAGAGCATCAGTGATATCGGTGAGGTGAGGTGTCTACACAGAGCCCAAAGGATACTAAAGGACAGTACCCACCCAGCCACACCACCAGACTGCAGAGCAGCTTTTCCCACAGACTATGAGACTCCAAAACTCATCCTCAGCTCTGCACCAAGTAAAATAGTTTTCATTTCTGTATTTAATCTTGGAATTTTGGTATATATCATTTGCTTGGTACCATAAAGGGTACTACAAACTACATGAATAAATTTACCTTGTAACATAAAAAACTATTTTGATAAGGATCCCTAA
The DNA here is from genome assembly GCF_021292245.1 of Micropterus dolomieu. NCBI lineage: Eukaryota > Metazoa > Chordata > Actinopteri > Centrarchiformes > Centrarchidae > Micropterus > Micropterus dolomieu. The sequence goes on along the minus strand of NC_060155.1, from coordinate 1,636,959 downwards.
AATGTGTGTATTTAAAGAATTGTGATTTTTGTATTATGTCAGATTTATGTCAGATTATGATATGATTTTAGGAGCTTTAAATCCAGTAGTATAAGATGAATTTAAAGTAAAATTCCATCTCTAGTCTTACACAACAGTCACTGACAGTATGTTCATCAGTTAGGTCAGCTAAACGCACTGTCAGTAAATCATTTAGGATTACTGGCATCCTCCAGCTCACCAACTGATTCATTAGTCACAAAAGTACAAACAAAATGTCAGAAGAATAACCTCTGAGTCTGCTCCTGCAGAAGCCACCAACTCGTCCCAGTTACAGTACAGTTTGTTCTCTGCTGCAGTAATGATCCCAAAGCCTCTCACCCGACAGACCAAACTGGACTGAGGAACCTGTGAATGTAGGCTCATCTGTCCTGCTAATTGTTGTCCTGCTAAATGTCATATTTATGTCAGATTGTTGCTGTGAAACTGAAGTTTCCTTCCATCCTGTACTGAAAACAAATTACTTCAACCTCAGCCATGTGGTCAATAAAGTGACTGATCCATTCCCCTGATGATTGGTTGAGAAGGCAGCCCACGTTTCACCCAATTACCTGCAGCCTCAGCACATTTCAGGGTCAATATGCATGACAAATGGTTTAACACCTAAATTGGGGTAAAGATATAACTATGTATGATCAAAAGTATGTGGACCCCCTGCACCTCTTTGTCTGGGTCTGTTTCCCCTGGTTTCGGCTCTTGTTTTTAATGAAAAAAAACTTCATTCTAAAACACACCGTCATATGTTCACAGTGTTCAGTTTGTGTTTCTCTCCTTAAAGAAATGTTTTTCCCAGTTTGCTGTGGAAGAACTTGACTGGTCTGCACCGAGCTCTGACCTCAACCACATCCAACACTTTTGGGATCAACTGTGACATCGACTGAACGAGACCTCATCACCTCAATAATGCCCTTGTGTCTGAATCTGAACAAATCCCTGCAGCGAGTTTCTAACATCTGCTGGACAGACTGAAACCAGGAGAAGCACATTATGACCATATATGTTAAAGTAATATTACATACATGTGTTTTCATATAAAAACAGTAATTCATTTAAAAAAATAAAAATAAAACAAGGTACAGTACTAGTAATCAGCAATACTGCAAAATATTGCAATCAAATGTCCAACTCCCCGACTATACCTGCCTATATAAAACTATATCAAGACCTGTGTCAGTCAGAATAGCCATAAATCTATCTATTTGAAATTTATTCAACTGTTTTTTTTTAAAATAATCCTATTTTCTGATAAATGATGATAAATCTCTCCACTGAATTGCCACTCCGCATTAGTTCTGGGTTATGGAAGAGTTATCTATATTTTCACTTTTTGGAATAGAGCTTATTCCTAGTAAAGATTATTCTTGAGAGAAGACAATTTGGCTGTTAGAACACATGTTCCCTAGAAGAAGGCTAAAAGGAAATACTGTTTAATTCACTCTCAGCAAACATTCCCTAAACCTCTCCCAACTCTCACATAGGTGGAATGTTTGGGTGTCTGCTTACTTTTGGCCATGAGGTGTATATATATTGAATTGTAGGGTTTCTGAAAGCAGCTGAAACTGAGCCTCTCCACTTATCGGGGTTCCCTGCTGATGGCAGTTTCAACTAGATGATGGTTAGTGTCATAGCGACATCCAGTGGCCATAACTGTAAACTGCAGCCAAAGAGTCAAAAAGCTCTGATATTATGAATACTGTTTTAGATTAAGTAGGTACAATTTTATTTTTTTTGGTGTAAACTGTCATGTTAAATTGTATGTTCTTTCAAACTCATCAGTGATGAAGGAATTTTGTAGCTGAGACTTGAGGCATTTCTGTATAATGAATATTCTTTTTTTAATTAAAGACTAGTGTGTCTTTCTTTTTTTGTCTCCTAAAAGTTAATGATATTTTATATGTATTTTCTTTGATCTTTTTTGCTCAAACTGGGTGGAGCTATGGCGAAAATGTGCTGTGGTCCATCTGGGCACGTTAAAAAGAGCAATCAAATTAAATTTAAAAGACAAAAACATGGTCCTCATCTTAAAAGCATGAAAATGGAGAGCACTAACTTCTCCTTTGCCTTCCTCTTCTCCTCCAGGTGTTGGTGAGCCTCTAGACGAGATTCTGGGGTGAAAGAACACGGCGTGTGCCAGAACTCTCTCTCCCGCCACTCATCATCTAAGTCAGGGCTCATTGTGTTCGGCTTCTCCTCCCCCTCCTGGTTCTCCTTATTCTCCCCCAACCCTGGACTTTGGAGACAGAACAGATGCAGTGACTTCAGGTTCAGGTCAAGTTTAGCAGTTCAGCAGAGACTCATCCTTTTTGGGGCGGTTGAATAAAAGTAGCAGTGGAAGCTGACAAACTGCCTCCTTCAGTTCTGTACTTCAGTCCAGTAAAGAGGTTCTGTTTCTTTACTTGAATAATTTAACTCAAGTACATTTTATGAATGCTGTCCAAAATTTGTGTGAAAGTGCTTTATGATCTGTACAACATAGGACACCACTTCACCGCTTCACACTATTTTACAATCAACAGTAGGTAATTATGGCTGCTGCCTGGTATATTTTCATAAAATTTTTTTCTTTTGGAAAAACAAAAACAGCTGTCTTTCTACTCAATGACACAAGAAACTTTGACTTTGCATGGTTTGGGAGAGTTTACTTTAACTGTACAAGACCTTATCTTGTATGTGTGACAAGAAGTGGTCATGTTTGTCCTCACACTGTGTTGTTGATGTCAGTGTACCAGCGGCCATCAAAGCCTGGTTTCCTCTCCTCATTTCCTTTCTGCTCTCCTGCTTCCTTCCTTTGTGCCTCCTCTTTCTCCATGGCTCTCCTCTTCAGGTATTCCTTCTCCTGCTCCCAGACTTGCCTCTTTACCTCCTCCAGTCTCTGACAGGCTCGAATCCTCTCCGACCGACTGATCTCCGTCCCGTCGAGCCGCTGAGGACAGAGACAGACAGCCAGGACAGAATCTCACTGTAAACAGACTTACAGCTTTCAGGTAAGTTTTTTGCTTTAATTACAGCTTTGTCTTATTTAAATTTCTTGTCAATTAACTTTTTGATTTCATGTCGAAAAAACAAAATTATTCAGGTTATAATAAACCAAATGGCCCAGCAATTTTTTTAATAATCTTTTCCCCAGGGTCTTGTGCCTCATTTTCTTCATCATGTTGGTTAAACAAGACGTCCTTGTATCTGTAGATTCATTTTCAGACCTTCTGACTTGTGATTTTCAGCCTGCAGAAACAACATCTCTCAGAGAGTGCTAAATCTGTCTGGCATCATTGTTAAAGATTTAATTCAGCTTGTGGTTTTCCTTCATTTAGAGAGTGTTATGGTGCTGGGAGTGCATCTTAAACATTGTGTGCTGCTGAGAATTACACACAGTCAGTTAAGTTAAACTGAGCATATGAAGGTGAAAAACAATATTTATAGCATTTTTGAATTTGAAAAAGTGTTTTAAATAATGACGTTGACTCTACCATCCTAAACTCCAGGTACTTGGAGCCTCACTCCCTTGAGGAAGCACCAGGGCTCAGGGGAAGGCAGGTAAAGTTACCTTGAGTTGAGGCAGAGAGGCCACCACATACTGCCTGTAGCCCTCAAACTCAGTGCAGGGGTTCCCCACCAGAAACAGCTCTGTGAGGTGGACGTTGTGTTTCAGAGACTCCACGCTGCTCACACGGCCCACAAAATTCACAGTCAGATCCAACTTCTGGAGGCTCTCACAGCCTGAAGACAGAAGCAAACACACAATGTTCATATGTTCTTATGTTTAAGGGCAAAACTGTAACGTACACAAACTATGAAAACCTGTGCGTTTATTGACTCAATGGTGACATTAACTGGATTTAAAAGGTTTCAATTTAATACAGCTTAAAACCTCAAGCACAAGATTTGTTCAGTGCAGTTTTTTTAAACTAGCAATGTTCATCATCAAGAATTAATCAAATACACAAAAACACAACTGTCTTGTGTTCCGCACACTGACCTTCAAGATTTTCAATGACTTCAATGTTGTTTAAGGCCAGATTCAAATACTCCAGCTTCTTCAGGCGACTGAGATTCTCTATGATTGCAGGATATTAAATGAATTACAAATCAAAAACATGTCAGGGGAAACTGTCTGTGAAGCATTTTTCATTAGATGTCTTTGTTATATTTAACGGTTTGGTCAACATCATTTAAATGCCACATATTTCAAAATGTGGTTAAGACCAGCATTACATTAACATATGTTATTTAAATGTGATTAACACAACAGTTACATGTAACCTAGACATCTAAAAACTCTCTTTTAACCAAAGTTAGCACAATTTAAACAAGATGTCTAGAAATTATCAGTGTTTACTGAGTAACTGAAGTCTCACCTATCCTGGGGATGAGGTTGTTCTGCAGGTAGAGGATCCTCAGGTCCCTGCACCACCTGTCAAGGTGTTCGATCCTCTCGATGTCCTGCTGATGCAGAGAAACTTCCTCCAAGGAGAAGATCTCACACTCGTTGTGCTCGGCCCGTCGGCGGACCATGTCCTCTGTGACTAGATGGACATCACACACAAGGGTCAAACATGTGTGTTCAAGATAGACAGTGATAGATGGACCTCTTCTTCTTATTGAGTTGTGATCTCTCCTGTCATTTAATTCTCAGAGCCCCTTGAACTCCTTGCTTAAAAATCAGGAGCGACAGAGGTTTCACTCCGTTTCTATGGTAGCATAATTACTCCCATTATATCACTATTAATAACATTACTACAAATGCTTCCGGTTTCTTTTGCTCCAAATAATAAACTTAATTTGAAACTATTTTCGGTTTAAATCCATAATGTTCAGGAATATGGAGGCATTAATTAATGTTAACAGTTACTTTTGGTTCCAAAGAATAATTAATACTCATCCCGAATGTTATGACCCCAAAACCAAGCCAAAATTATTGACGTAGAGTCTACACCAATACAACTGTAATGTTAATCTCCCCATTGAGAAGCACATGTGCACCATATATCTAGCACCACAAATCCCCAGAAAACTAGAGGTCTGCTCCAAGTCTGTTTTTGTAAATATCTTATTCATGAGAAAATCCTATTCATGAGTCTAATCACTTTCAGTTGTTGCTGACAGGTGTAAACCGGAGGTGCCATTAAATAAAGACAGTCATAGGTGTCATTTACACTGGGGACATGTCCCCACCACTTTTTGAAATGGCTGATTTTGTGCCCACCACTTTTTTAAAGCGTAATTTGTAAAAAAAAAAAAAAAAAAAAAAAACATTCTGAAATATAGCTTGCAGTTAAATAACAAATGAAAATGCCTTTAGAAAGTGTTATTTGCACATTAAGAAAGCATGTAATGCAATTAGAAGGAGCTTTATTGCCAAGTTGTGTTTTACACATATGAGGAATTTGCTTTGGTGTTAATTAGAATATAGAAGAAAGAAATGTGTATATGTGTATCAGCGCTAATCAGTAACTTCTTCTTATCACAGTTCCTTTTTTAAGTTTTCCTTTCTCTCCCTGTGAACATGGCAAAAGAGGAGGGAAGACTAAATCATGCCTATATGTATGTTGACTCAGCAGGGATGATATTACATGAGAAAAGCTGATCTACAGGAGAAACAGCTCTGAAAGCAACATAGTGACGATATATGCCTACTGTCTATGAAGATTCTCAGTCATCCAGGTCATAGTTATCCAACGAAGATTAAAGTCAAGGGCAACTGGACTTTCAGTTGCCCTTGACTTTAACCTTCGTTGGATATAGGCCTACTGTTTTCACAACGAGAACGTTTATTTGGCGAATTTGAATGAGCTATAGGCTAGTTGGTGCTGCAGGTAGTAATGCCATAATAACAACACCGTGGTGACGATATTAAATGTTCATCCCTTATTCATTCATTCTTGTTAAAGTTACCCGCGGAACTGTTTACGAACCAATCAATGTCAACTACAGGGAGACGAAGCCCACATACAGTGGGTACGGAAAGTATTCAGACCCCTTTAAATTTTTCACTCTGTTTCATTGCAGCCATTTTCCAAAAATCAAAAAAGTTCATTTTATTTCTCAGTAATGTACACTCAGCACCCCATCTTGACAGAAAAAAAACAGAAAAGTAGAAATTTTTGCAAATTTATTAAAAAAGAAAAACTGAAATATCACATGGTCATAAGTATTCAGACCCTTTGCTCAGTATTTAGTAGAAGCACCCTTTTGATCTAATACAGCCATGAGTCGTTTTGGGAAAGATGCAACAAGTTTTTCACATCTGGATTTGGGTATCCTCTGCCATTCCTCCTTGCAGATCCTCTCCAGTTCTGTCAGGTTGGATGGTAAACGTTGGTGGACAGCCATTTTCAGGTCTCTCCAGAGATGCTCAATTGGGTTTAAGTCAGGGCTCTGGCTGGGCCATTCAAGAACAGCCACGGAGTTGTTGTGAAGCCACTCCTTCGTTATTTTAGCGGTGTGCTT
>NC_060155.1:1621552-1630373 GCF_021292245.1 Micropterus dolomieu | reverse complement strand
TTATTTCTCAGTAATGTACACTCAGCACCCCATCTTGACAGAAAAAAACAGAAATGTAGAAATTTTTGCAAATTTATTAAAAAAGAAAAACTGAAATATCACATGGTCATAAGTATTCAGACCCTTTGCTCAGTATTTAGTAGAAGCACCCTTTTGATCTAATACAGCCATGAGTCGTTTTGGGAAAGATGCAACAAGTTTTTCACATCTGGATTTGGGTATCCTCTGCCATTCCTCCTTGCAGATCCTCTCCAGTTCTGTCAGGTTGGATGGTAAACGTTGGTGGACAGCCATTTTCAGGTCTCAGAGATGCTCAATTGGGTTTAAGTCAGGGCTCTGGCTGGGCCATTCAAGAACAGCCACGGAGTTGTTGTGAAGCCACTCCTTCGTTATTTTAGCGGTGCGCTTAGGGTCATTGTCTTGTTGGAAGGTAAACCTTCGGCCCAGTCTGAGGTCCAGAGCACTCTGGAAAAGGTTTTCGTCCAGGATATCCCTGTACTTGGCCGCATTCATCTTTCCCTCGATTGCAACCAGTCGTCCTTTTCCCTGCAGCTGAAAAACACCCCCACAGCATGATGCTGCCACCACCATGCTTCACTGTTGAGACTGTATTGGACAGGTGATGAGCAGTGCCTGGTTTTCTCCACACATACCGCTTAGAATTAAGGCCAAAAAGTTCTATCTTGGTCTCATCAGACCAGAGGATCTTATTTATCACCATCTTGGAGTCCTTCAGGTGTTTTTTAGCAAACTCCATGCGGGCTTTCATGTGTCTTGCACTGAGGAGAGGCTTCCGTCGGGCCACTCTGCCATAAAGCCCCGACTGGTAGATTGCTGCAGTGATGGTTGACTTACTACAACTTTCTCCCATCTCCCGACTGCATCTCTGGAGCTCAGCCTCAGTGACCTTTGGGTTCTTCTTTACCTCTCTCACCAAGGCTCTTCTCCCCCGATAGCTCAGTTTGGCCGGACGGCCAGCTCTACGAAGGGTTCTGGTCGTCCCAAACGTCTTCCATTTGAGGATTATGGAGGCCACTGTGCTCTTAGGAACCTTAAGTGCAGCAGAAATTTTTTTGTAACCGTGGCCAGATCTGTGCCTTGCCACAATTCTGTCTCTGAGCTCTTCAGGCAGTTCCTTTGACCTCATGATTCTCATTTGCTCTGACATGCACTGTGAGCTGTAAGGTCTTATATAGATAGGTGTGTGGCTTTCCTAATCAAGTCCAATCAGTATAATCAAACACAGCTGGACTCAAATGAAGGTGTAGAACCATCTCAAGGATGATCAGAAGAAATAGACAGCACCTGAGTTAAATATGAGTGTCACGGCAAAGGGTCTGAATACTTATGACCATGTGATATTTCAGTTTTTCTTTTTTAATAAATTTGCAAAAATTTCTACATTTCTGTTTTTTTCTGTCAAGATGGGGTGCTGAGTGTACATTACTGAGAAATAAAATGAACTTTTTTGATTTTTGGAAAATGGCTGCAATGAAACAAAGAGTGAAAAATTTAAAGGGGTCTGAATACTTTCCGTACCCACTGTAGATGACGACGACAGGGCGCGGGTCTGTCATGCGAAGTTCTTTACTGCGGTCGCAAAAGTTAAATGCAGTGTGAAACCAAACCAAAACTAACCGAATGTATCAAAATGTATCGAAACATCAACTTTAGTTCGGACCTTGGTGCGGACTTTCAGGTGAAAAGCCCCCTAAAACACTGTTCAAGGATCTTTTCGTCTCGTTCTTGTGAACCTAATATTGGTATGGTGATGTCTCGTGAACTAAGTGTCTCTTACACCCCTAAAGTTACCACTTTTCAACACAATGTGACGCCCTTGAAGACAATTAACTTTCAAACTAGTTTATTAATGATTAATTAAAGGAGACCGGGGCGATGGTGCTCTGGGCGATGATAATGATTGAAACATTTTCTTTTCCGCCGTTTTAACTCCGAAACCCGCCGATGTTGTCGCTCTGAGTCTAAGCGGGCGCCATCTTGATTATTGTGCAATACCTGCAAGCTGCCTGCCTGCTGCCGTCTTTTCTGCAGAGAGGAAACATGCCGCTTGAGAACATACGGTGTTTTTTGCCATTTTGTGGCCGATCCGTTGGAGATAGACATGCAGGGTATCAAATGAAAGGTCTGCTCAAGCTGGATCGATTGGTACCCCATCACTGTGGGATGTTCCGTTCTCAATCTACAGGCCTGTAAAGCATGGGAGTGCTTTTGGTGAAGGGAATGTTGATGAATACTCCTGTTTTTATCAATATTTCAATGTTTTGTCATTTGGAAATAGGTTGTATGGACTAAAAAAGTGTTTTAAAGATATCTATCAATAAAAGTCAGCATTTTAACAATAAATATTGCCAAAATATGGAAATTCGCCTGGTACATTTGAAAATGTTGTATGATAACTGTTGTATTTTAGTTTATTTTCATCAGATTTACAGTTACAATTGCATTCTAGGTGTATTAGAAGATATTCAGTTGCATTAAAAGCTAACTCAGGATGGTTTTGATGGTTTATTGCATCAAAATATAGCTTTTTTTTTACCAGGCGAGGCTAAAAATTTCAGATTTTTTCTTTATTTCATCTCCATGTAGTCTGTAAAAGTAAAATAAATATATTAATACACAATGGATTCATATTCCTTAGCTTCTGATTTTTCAAAGGAGACCAGAATTATGCATCTAGGCCAAATGGTTGAGGAGTTATTCCTGATTCATTTTGGGTATGTAATTTTAGGCGTTTCTTCTGGAAAAAGGGGCCTGTTTTCATCAGGTTAACTTAGTGGACAAGTAAACGGTACCAGCAATATTTGGTAACTTAGCTTATTAACGTTAACATACTAAGTTAGCTAAGTCTTACGGTAGCAGTGGGTAACTAACGTTACTCTATAGTAGCAGTAAAAGCTAATTTACTAGTAATAATAGTACAACTAACATTACGTTAACTAACAAATATGATTGACGGCGATATATCTAGCGTTATCTAGCTAGCGCATCGCGGTTAACTGTGATCATGAAGCTAACGTTAGCTAAAATCGCCCACCTGTTATTAACTGGTTCACTATAACCTTAACTAAGTTAGTCACCGTTACTAAGCTGTCTCGCTAAAAACAGAAAGTAAAACGCATTGTCATTAATAACAGTACACACTGTAAACAGTAATAATGCAGAGACATGTTTTAGGGGTAGATTGGGGGTTATTGCTTATCTTTTCTTAACTTACTGTAAACCATCTTCCTCTCTGTTGTCAGGCGTTGCCGTAGAAACCGGCCAGGTGCTGCGTTCGAGCTCTGTGGGAAATAGTACAACCACATATTTGACTATAAATTAAGAGGATGAGGTAAATAGTCTGCCACCACGTATAACTGATTTAATACTACAACTTATAGACTGACACTGGTATGTTTAGAGCCAAATTATTCGAATTTCTTTTAGTCAATCAAAAATAAATAAAAGGATTAAGTATTTTCCCATCACAATTGTAGTCGTGGCAGGGAGGAGAAGGCTTTCAAACGCCACTGGGGCCTTCAAGTTTACAAAATAACTATATTTTATTTTATTATAAATATAAGATACAACATTTTTGGTGTCTGCTTCAAATTTCTGGGTTTTGTTAATATAATGGATCATAATTGTTACTCAGAGACTTTGTTGTCATTGTCAAGGACATCAAAACAGCAAAATGCTGTACAGAACAATAAAAAGTCATAAAACGCAGGTAGTACCTTTATTAAACTAGATTAGACCTACTATATACATACTTTTTGAAAGCATTTGTTAAAACTGTTACTTGCAATGAAAAAAAAGAAAGAAAAGAAAAAAGAAAAGTTTATTTGCACAATAAGAAAACATGCAATGGAATGTAAACAAAGTAGAAACAAATGTGTCTTATCCAAAAACAGTAACTTAAGCTAAAAGAACAAGCTACTGATTAATGCATTATATTTTTATATTTTAAATTTGTCACCTGCCAGCCGAATTTTGTTTCCTTTTATATAAATAAATACATTTCCATCATAAACTGGTGCAGAATATTTCTCTAGAAGACAGGAAATTAAGTGTTTAATGCTTAAAAAGGTCTGGGGAAGGACCCCCAGACACCCCAATGAGATATTTCAGCATTGAATATTACTTCAAAATAGTATTAAAATATTTTTCTTGTCTTGTCGTCAACACAGAATTGTGCATCATCACATCTTGTGAGTCAAGTGTATAGTCACACCCCTAATCTGAGCCCTTATGTCCTCACCACTTTTACTTTTTTATGTAGGTACAGATATAGATATGGAGATACAATACAAGGAGATAACTTTAGTTGTGAATTGGCGCTACATAAATCAAATTGAATAAATAGTATTGTTGAGATTATTGGTTGTAATTAATACATTTCCTGAGTGACATTAACGTCCACTGCTCACATTAAGGTTGACATAACGTTACCATGATTGGTAATATTATAATTTCAGTTTCAGAGAAGTATTATTTTTTAGCTACTTACACGTTCAGTCGGTCTGCTATTGGCTGCCACTTTTTCACGCCGTTTTAAAACTGCAGCAGTCTTTCTTTATATTTATATTACGTGCATTTTTTCATTATAAACCTTTTAATTCGCTGTTACTGTGTGTAAAGTATGCTGCACATGTCTTTTCCATTTCAGCATCAATAATCTGTGATCACCCGTGTGGTCTGTTGAAGTGCATTTATCCGAATTACTTACACCTGGCTTGACAGTCGCCCCTACTGAGCCTGGTTTGGCCATCATGAAACCGATAAAGCCAGCATGCACTGATCACACTTGGTTAAGAATAGCTTTTAGTTATTCTGGATTTCTAAATTCTGCTTTTGTGAAACAGCCCTCAGGAAATTCTGCAGGGCTGGAGATGAACTCCATATCCCAGAATGCCCTTCTGCACAGCCCCACCTGATGCTCATCAGAGCTCCAAAATAGTGGACACGGGTGTTGCTGATGGGCTTTCTGCAAGTCTGACACACTTTGAAAAGCTCAAGGATCTTTGACTGGTAGACTACCGCTGTTTTCTCTTCGCAGTCGTCAACTTCGTCCTCCTCCGATGCAGACAAATTAATGTCAGTCGCCGAGTGGGAACTCGGGAACTGGTCCCGGTCTTCCACTTTGCTCCTAGGCCTACTGTCATCCTGGTCAAATGCGGAGGCCGATTCAACTGCTGGTGCGGGATCAGACTGGAATTGAAAAAACAAACATTAATCCACCTTTTTTTGTTATACATTAAATGATCATGGTGTATCACTGTGGTCGTATTGTCACAGTTTTGTCCATCATTTCTAACAATTTGCTCACCAAATTAATAGCTGAGATCTGGGAATTAGAGCTCATCGTGGGGCCAAAATGTTCATGTTATCATGTTATGTAACCAAAATTATTCAGTTTGCAATGATGTAAAAACCAAAATCATTCAGTCATTTCAACACCAGCCTGTTCTGTTTTTCCTGAAGCACCTACAAATGGATGAAAAGTTTAAGGCTATAAGACCAGTCTGTTGGCATCAAGGGCGTCACTTTGTGTTAAAGTGGTGGGTGGGTATATAAGGGCTCAGATTAGGGGCATGATGATACATTTGGGTCATGAGACCTGATGATGCATGAGAACAAGACAAGAAGATTTTTAACACTATTTAGATTAAATATTTGATTCTGAAACATGTATGGGGGTCTGAAGAAGATTTTGAGCATTAAACTCGTAATTTCCTGCATTCTGGAGACATTTTCCGCACCAATTTACGGTGGAAATGTATTTTTTATATGAGGGAAAACTATGGTATTGCATGTTTTCTTATTGTGCAAAGAAAACCTTTCTCAAAACATTTTCATTTGTTAATTAACATTTCTTGGTGAAAGCTATTTTTTCAGTACATTTTAAACAAATGCTTCGAAAATGTGGTGGGGAAATGTCCCCAGCGTCCCCAGTGTAAATGACACCTATGGCATTTGTCATAAGTCTGGAAAAAAAGCCATTTTAAATCTTCCCACTGTAACAACCCTAAATGTTGATTTTAATTCATTAATTAATTTAATTCTGTACAAGTAGACTAGGTGTGTTTAAGGCTAAGAAATATGTTAGCAACTCACTTCTGTATCACCGCAGTCTCCACTAGCTGCTCCTGCCTTCTCACCATCCGCACTCCCAAATATCGATGGTTTAACTCTAACGTTACTTTTCAGTCTCCTGAAGGCTGCATCAAAGTCTTCCTCTCTGAAGTGTATACTACAGACCCGGAGATCCTTCAACTTTTGCGGCGGGGTGTCCGGCTTGAACTTCGGGTTCTTTATCAGCCGCAGCCAGTCGGCACGGCGGGCAGCATCCGAAGGGAGGCGATGAAGACCCGGTCTGTTGGTCTCCCTTTTGCCGCTGCTACAGTTTGGTACAATGCAGCGATTCGCCATTCAGGCTCCTGAAGCGATTCACTTGAGTAACACGAGCTCAACACGACAGTCAGTCGATTAACACGAGCTCAAACCGGCTCAAACACGTCCTTCAATTACCTCTGAAGTGGTCGGGTCCAACGTTTCTCTAACACCAAAATCTGTTACCTATTACTTTCTGTGACTACACCCAAACGACGATGTTTTCCTAACCATAACCAAGTACTTTTGGTACCTAAACCCACCAAACTGCAACAGCTTCACACCGTCAACAAAGCCTCTGATAGGTCACACATTTTGGTGACAAACTCCACGTAAAACCTAAAACTCGCAAAAGCAAATGCTGAATACAAACCTAGCGCAGCTCTATCTGTGTGGAGCAGACGTCGAGTCGACACAGTTTAAATAACACCATCTGTCCCTGTTCTTCCAACTAAGCGGCTGCTACGGACCCCGTAGCCACCAGGGGGCCCCAAACTCATGCATACTTACTGAACATACTAAACGGACTAAGTTAATCGTCTGACTTGTCTGACCCTATGGTCTGACCTGGCCTGGCCACCCTGAGTAGTGTTACAATGAATTTATAGTTGTTGATGCTATATGTGCTAATGGAGTGGATCACCACGTTAGTGCCGAAGAATAGCTAGCTAAATGATAGTCCAAATTCCACTTGACGTTACTAGTGTCGGTTCTCTGGGACGACTCGTTTACTAACGTTACCGTTTTGCCGACGATTAACTTTACAACATACAGTAATATGAGCTCATAAGCCAACTTAAGGTTATCCCAAAAGGTCCAATGTTCTCTGTGCTAAGAGTATATTAGGCATTGACAATTTGCTTTTGGAACATGAGACTAATTCACAAGACAATGGTGGACATTTAACTTTGCTAGAAATGGATCTACATTACTTAAGATGTAGTTACAGTAGCCTGATTATTATTATTGAGAATTATTGGCAAATGCAGAGCTCACTGAAAATGACAGAAGCTGAACTGAACAGTTTTTCTTTTTAGTTGTCACTACAAGTAAAAAGAAAAACTCACACTGTCAGTTTTAAACATCATCTCTTTTAATTGACAAAACAGCAGTTGCAATAGCAAAAAACAATTCTAAAATGTCTAATTCTAAAGTATATAAATATATACCAAAGAAGCTAAATTAAAGTAATTTCATGACAAGTAGGCCTATTTAAGTAACTGTCCTGTATTATGTTTGCGATATTTGTGAAATAATCTCCATTAATGTAGACATTTAATAAACACAAATTTTAAGTGTGTAATTGTAAATGGTCCAACAGAACATTAAGGTGATAGAGATTATTGCTTATATTGTCAAAAATAATCTAGTACCTTTTGTGAGAACAAAGTCAAAAAGACGATACATTTTAGAAAAACAAACAACGGGCACCGTCAAATGTGGAGATTTATAACTATTAAAGGGGAAATAATTGTGTGTCTATTCTGAGGTGTTGCTTTTTTATTATTAAACGTGTGACATCACATCTTAACTCCAAATGTGCCTTCAGCATGTTAACACCTGGATGACCTGTAATTTTCTAATGTTAAACTCAGATAAAACTGAAGTTACTGTACTGGGGCCCAAGCACCTCTGTGACACATTATGTAAAGATATAGTTTCCCTTGATGGCATCGCCCTGGCCTCCAGCACCACTGTGAGGAATGTTGGAGTTATCTTTGATCAGGACATGTCGTTTAAGTCTCACATTAAGCAAATTTCAAGCACCGCCTTTTTTACCTATGTAATATTGAAAAATCAGGAACATCTTGTCTAAAAATGATGCAGAAAAACTAGTCCATGCATTTGTTACTTCTAAGCTGGATTACTGCAATTCTTTATTATCAGGCTGCTCGAAAAAGTCCGTTAAGACTCTTCAGCTGATCCAGAATGCTGCAGCACGTGTTCTGACAGGAACCAGGAAAAGAGATGACATTTCTCCTGTCTTAGCTTCTCTGCATTGGCTTCCAGTAAAATCCAGAATAGAATTTAAAATCATTCTTCTTACCTACAAAGCTCTTAATGGTCAGGCACCATCTTATCTTAGAGAGCTCATAGTACTTTACTACCCCACCAGAGCACTGCGCTCCCAGAATGCAGGGTTACTTGTGGTTCCTAGAGTTTCCAAAAGTAGAATGGGAGCCAGAGCGTTCAGCTATCAAGCTCCTCTCCTGTGGAACCAGGTTCCAGTTTGGGTTCAGGAGGCAGACACCATCTCCACATTTAAGAGTAGGCTTAAGACTTTCCTCTTTGATAAAGCTTATAGTTAGGGCTGGCTCAGGTGAGTCCTGAACCATCCCTTAGTTATGCTGCTATAGGCCTAGACTGCCGGGGGATTTCCCATGATGCACTGAGCTCCTCTCTCCTCTACTTTCTCTCCCTCTGTATG
>NC_060155.1:1566286-1621532 GCF_021292245.1 Micropterus dolomieu | reverse complement strand
TTAAGACTCTTCAGCTGATCCAGAATGCTGCAGCACGTGTTCTGACAGGAACCAGGAAAAGAGATGACATTTCTCCTGTCTTAGCTTCTCTGCATTGGCTTCCAGTAAAATCCAGAATAGAATTTAAAATCATTCTTCTTACCTACAAAGCTCTTAATGGTCAGGCACCATCTTATCTTAAAGAGCTCATAGTTCCTTACTACCCCACCAGAGCACTGTGCTCCCAGAATGCAGGGTTACTTGTGGTTCCTAGAGTCTCTAGAAGTAGAATGGGAGCCAGAGCGTTCAGCTATCAAGCTCCTCTCCTGTGGAACCACACTGTAAAAAAGGATTGGATCAATAAGTTATAGTAACTTCTTTCTATAATTTACCTCCACTTAACATAATAAGTTATGAAATTTCAACTTAATTTTATGAGTTATCACTATTTCAACCCAGGTTTGTAAGCCAGTTCAGTGAAATGTAAATTTCAATGTGTCAGCTTAATTTATAAGTGTGAGTTGGAATATGGTAACCGGATCTCTTAAAAAGTGACCATGACCCCGGTGTGGCGACAGTATTAATGCGCGGTGCAAATAGTCATGAATATTTTCTCTTGATCTGATATACGACTAATAACTATGCTGATTGATTTTTGTAACACATTAATGAGGCGCACCACCCAATTGCAATTCCCCATTGAGAGAAGAAGAGGAACACAAATTAAGCCTACTGACAATGGTGAGCAGGTAAGCAGCGGATGAATACGTTTTTCTTACCACAGGCAGTGGCGAGTTGTTAAATCAGTGTTTCCCATACGTAATTTATTTGTGGCGTCCCGCCACAATATCAACGCAGACTGCCACATTGATTTTCGTTTTTTTTTTTTTACTAGGCCTATTTAAAATCTAAATCTAATCCCGCCCCTCTCCCTCATGAACACAGCAAAAGGAGAGGTTATAGTAAACATTTATACTTAAAACTATGTATTTTTATCTCTTTTCAGGTAAAAGTAGTCTACAATGCGTGTCATCATATCAGAAAACGAAGACATCCCATCCAGTGTTGAGGAGCTGTATCAGGTGTTGTGAACAAAGCTTGGTCTGAAAGGTGGATTCATTTTGCAATTTGAGGATCCTGAGTTCAATAATCAGTTGTGCAACCTAACAGACATCAAAGACCTTCCTGTGGTGTGGGCAACTGTGAAAGTGTTGTTCACAGCTGATGACGTCTCAGATTCTACACTGGACACTTGCAGCCTCCCTTCTCTTAGTAGTGGAGATTCTGTTGAATGGCCTGACCCCTTCCCGGTTCCACAGTTCTCACATGATGTGGAGCTGCAGCTGAAAGAAGCCAATGCTAAGGATGGATCTGTAATGGTGATTCCTAAAGGTTTAAAGACATTCTTGATATACTGGCCGACAGTATGTCAAAGATTAGTGCTTATCCTGAGAGACATCACTATGAGACTGTAGCCAAAGCACTTGTGGAGAAGCATCCTAGTCTGAAGGAGCAAGGGTCGGAAAAGGGATGGTACTCGTGGTTTCACAGCCTGAAATTTAAGCTTGGAAACTATCGGCAAAAGTTAAGTGCAGCAGGATGCCCTGAGGTGGTGGTAAACAAAAGAAAAGGAGAAGGTTCGAAGGGGAAAAGTGTAAAGAAGTTAAAGAAGGGTGAGGTCAACTACTGTCCAGATCCGCCTGAAGGACAGAGTCCAGAAAACATGGAGGAGAAGCGTAATATGATGGAGGCTGAAATGCTGAAAAGAGACCCTGATCCCCAGCTGGTAGAAGACCTGATGGTTGCTACGTTTTCCCAGCGCAGAAAAGAGATAATTGGAGATCAGTCACTCATCACAGAAGTCATTTCCAGATGGCCAGCTCTGTTGCATGAGAGACAGGTACTCAGTTGAGAGATAGAAGCACGTTTTGTCTGATACTGTGTCCTGATCATAATTATGATCCTGATCCTGATCCTGATCATAATTATGATCCTGATCCTGATCCTGATCATAATTATGATCAGGACGGAGTTCAAGAGAATCGTCACCAAAGGCCTTCTGGAATCTTTTCTCGACAGACTTGATGGCCTGGTCCCAAGACTGCTAGAGGTGTACAAAGAAGCAATCACTCAAAGACATTTTGGACTGCCTTCAGAAAGATGTAAGTGGAGAGCAGATCATAAAATTAGGCAAAATGTATTATCTTGGCTAAAACATTTTCATCTTACTGCATGTTTCTTTTTCTTGTAGGATACAAATGAGAAGAGAAGAACTGCTGCCTTGCTTGGTCTGCCACACTACATATCAGGCGAAGATCCATCAACTGTAGTCAGGATGTGTGACGTAAGACCATTATGATTTCTGTAACGCAAAACTGTTAGTGTGTGTATATGGGTGATTCTTTTACTGTGGGACTTTTTCTTTTCCCAGGGTAGATTTTCAAGAAAGAAAAATACTTCATACCCCAACCCAGACTTATTAACGTTGCCTGTCTAATAGTCATGAAAACTCATTCAATTCATTCAAACTTTACTTTGCATTTTCTCATAACTTAAATGACAGATTTCAAGTTCATGTGGTTTATAATGTGTAATTTACACTTCTTTTTTTCTTTATATATGGCTGTTCCGGTCACTCATCTTTTAGAGAACAATTTTAAAACATTTGCTAAAGTGCTTCAGTGTCTGAACTATTTCTGTCTTACTTCCAAGGGTTGAAATTCTGAAAATGAATTGATAGTTGGTGTTACTGATCAGGTTCAGTCTATTTGGGGAACAACTAAAGGGTGTGACTTTCCTGCTCTATATTTGAGGATTATGATTGCATTTTAAAATAGCCTTTTAAAGCCTATGTAATTGTAGACTAAAACAGTCACACACTGTCTCTGCTTTTTAAGGCGCACGCGGAGACTCTGGATGAAGCCATGAAGGGGATGCAACTTGGCCTGCTGATAGGCTATGAAGGTGCTGAACGGGATGCCTTTCCACGGGAGGTCTTCGAGATAGCTGTTGTGTTGAGGAGACCATTGTGCTTCACAACATTAAAGATGTGGCATGCACCTTTGCCATGCTCATGGGTGTCATCTACTGTGTCAGTCTCGAGTACCCAGAAGCCATGAAGTATTCCTTTGAGTTTCTTAAGAGAGTGGTGATGAAGATAAAACCAGACCAAGCATCTGTCCGAGAACATGGACTAAGAAACAGAATCCTGGGGTACAGACTGTAACACCTGCTCCTCATTTTCTCAAGATTCTCATGTGGAAATGGTTCCTGTCAAGACTTCATTGTTCTCTTTTATATGCACTTTCAGCACTGTTCTGTACTGTGGAAAAAAACAGCACTGTCTCACAATTTAAAACTGTTAATTTTGAGAATGATAGAGGGGACAAAACACTGATCTTCCCCACTTTTTTATTGGACGAATTGTGAGAGCTGATAGTCTCGACTGTTCGAAGTCTTGTGATGTTAGAAGTGGAGTACTTCACAACAACACAAACCAGCCTCAAAGTTCTTTATCTTCAGTGGAACAAGACTGTAATGGACTTGGACATTTGAGTTTTGTGCATTTCCTTTTCAATATAACTACTCATTAGTCACCATGTTGTAGAAATCACAAGCATTTTACTGATTACAGCTGATGGTATCAACTGTTCTCTCCTCAGACAGACGTTTTTCTTTATTACGTTTTTTGATTGTTAAATGCAGTTGTAGGCAAACGGTCTCAAGGTTTATATCATCTCATTTAAATGAACTGATTGGTATAAGAGTTGGTTGGGTTGACCTCGCTCTTCATAGGTGACTATGTTTAAATACTGTTAGAACATGTTAAATTATCATAAATATGGTCTCACTTTGGCACTTGTGTAGTCTGAGATAAATGTTTTCATTGGCTTTTAGGCTTGTTGCATCAATTACAAGTGTATCTGAAGGAGACGAAGGCTGTGAGTTGAGGTACTTACAATTCATGTATTCAAGAATTTATTGTAAGTTCATTCATTGTACTCTTAAGAAACTGGTGAACTTGCCATTATTAGTTGAGATAGGGGATGGAAATTAAAAACACAAGTCTACTTAATTTGAAATTATAAGTTCAATTGCTGCCTTAAAAACATGAGTTAACCCAACTTCAAAAGGCAATTGGTATGAATATAGTCAATTATCTTAACTTAAAAATGTGAGTTGAAAGGGTATAGACTTGCATGTTTGTTTGATACAGATAGTTGGTTTAACTCACAGTATCAAGTTGAAACAATAAATGATCATTCATTAAACAACTTCCTTAACTTAACTTACAGAGTTGAAATAGCTTAGATTTGTATGTTTGTTTGACAAAAGAAAGCAAGTTTCTTTGAATGAACAATGTAATATAGGTAGTTGGTTTAACTCACAGTATCAAGTTGAAACAATAAATGATCATTCATTAAACAACTTGTGGAAGGTAACACCATGAGTTAAAATAAAGCTTTCGTTAAAGTTGAGTTTACTCACATTTTTAAGGCAGCAATTGAACTTAAGTTTTTAAGTTAAACTACCTTGATAATTTTTACAGTGCAGGTTCCAGTTTGGGTTCAGGAGGCAGACACCATCTCCACATTTAAGAGTAGGCTTAAGACTTTCCTCTTTGATAAAGCTTATAGTTAGGGCTGGCTCAGGTGAGTCCGGAACCATCCCTTAGTTATACTGCTATAGGCCTAGACTGCCAGGGGACTTCCCATGATGCACTGAGGTCCTCTCTCCTCTACTTTCTCTCCCTCTGTATGCAACCTCATCCCATTATTGCATGTTACTAACACAACTTCTCCCCTTTCCGGTAGTCTTGTGCTTCCTCGTCCCTCTCCTCTCTCCTCCTATCACTTCCTGCAGGTGTTTCTGGCTCTGGAGCTGTGGAGTCTGGATCTGTGGTTGCCAGTCACCTGCTGCCCCGGTGTTCCTGCTCGACACCCTCTGCTACAACTATTGTTACTAGTCCTATTGTTATTATAATCATTAACAATACGATTATCATCATTAACACTACTATAAATATCGGTACCATTATTTATTCTGTCTGTACCAACATCACATTTACTGTCTGTACTTCTGTGTGTATATTGTGTAGGCTGCCTCTTTGTTGGGTTTCTGTAAATAATATTGCAGAGTACGGTCTAGACCTGCTCTTATGATAAAGTGCTATGATATAACTGTTGTTGTGATTTGTCACTATATAAATAAAATTTAATTGAATCGAATCAAAGCTAGAGTTTACAACGTACACTCTAAGGCAGCACCACGTGATCCAATCTTATCTTTTATTTTGAAAGTGGAGTTACGGAAGTTCGTAGACGACACGCGGAGGGGCAGACAACCGACCAACAACAAACAACAACGTTAACCGCAGCAGCATCTCCCCGTTTCTGCTCACGGGTCACTCGCTGCTCGCTTCTAAGGACGAGGTCACCGCGAGGAGCTCACCGGACGTGAACGCGCCGTCTTTGCCATAGATCTTTGCTTATGTTATTATTTAATTCAGGTTTCGGCGTTTGTTGTCGTTTCACGTCCGCCCAACATGACGAGTTACAAGGCGTTTCATTCCCAGTTGACGTCCATCATGGAGGCACTGGCCAAAGCGGCGGTGGCGGAGATCTGCGAGCTGGTGGATGACAGCTACGCCGTGTTGCAGCTGGAGATCACCCGCAGCCACAAGGAGAACGAGGCGCTGAGGAGGAAGCTGGAGCTGATCGAGACCATCATCGCGCGGGGACACCGGGGGAACGCCGCGGTGTTGGATTTCGGCGGGCAAGAGGCGACCGGTGGGGGGCTGATGATGGATTTCACTCTCGGTGAGTTTCGGGGCCTTTTCTTAACAGTCTGTCATTTGCAGTTGGATAACACCGACGATGGTGGCAAGATGTTTACTGCCATGACTGGACTAATGTCTCCGATATCTGCCGTTGTTCCGTATATAGAAAGCTTTACAGCAAACCCCACTGGAAAACTGCTAATACAACATTTCCTTACTAACTGGCAGCAGTGAATTTGTTGATACTCATCTGATATGTTTGTCTCAGTATCATTTCTATATTCGGCATAAACTTCAAACTGCAAGCAGGGTCAACTTTTCCAGTCCTTTGGGCTGTCTTCTGACGCTGGAATCTGGATACAAAGAAGGCAGGTCAGCAGTCAGAGTTCATGGCTCAGAGAGGGGTTCAACAAAACGTACCATTTTAAGTAAACAATGTTCCATATATTCAGAAATATATGCTACAATATTCAGAAAAGGCATTGAGATAACTCAGAACATGTAAGATGACAGAGAAGTACAACAACTTTACAATTGAAAGTTTACTGAAACAAATTCCTGGCATTTCTCACTTTTTAAGAACAAGTTATACTGTCATAACATGGCAAACCACCCTCTGTATTTACTACTGTATACACCGCAATAAAGTGAAACATGGGATCACAGCAGGCAGCTTTACACCCCCCCCCCACTTGAATGTATCAATACCCTTGGTGATCTCCTTCATCCCATATGAGGAACCAATATTATAACTCTTGTTTTTCAACCAGAACGTAACGTACCAACTGGAGTGGGGGCCAAACAGCCAAAAGCAAATCTCAAAAGAAGTGGAAGGTTTCCAATGTTGGAGGCCACAACTGAGCTGACCCCTGCAGCCAAAGAGGTGAGAGGACATGGACAAAGTTAAAAATGTCTTGTTCAACTTCTTGTAATGTAGCCTTTAAGATCTGGAAAGACGACTACTGCCCCCATTCATCATGAGCTGAACTCAAAGATCTAAGACTATGTACACAAAAGGCCTATTTCTCTCAAATACTGTTCACAAATCTGTCAAAATCTGTGTTAGTGAGCACTTCTCCTTTGCCGAGATAATCCATCTACCTCACAGGTGTGTCATATCAAGATGCTGATCAGACAGCATGGGGATTGCACAGGTGTGCCTTAGGCTGGCCACAATAAAAGGCCTTAGGCTGGCCACGATAAGACGGCCTTTGGAGACGGCTTATAGTTAATCAATATTTGAGAGAAATAGGCCTTTTGTGTACATAGAGAAAGTCTTTGATCTTTGAGTTCAGTTCATGATGAATGGGGGCAAAAACAAAAGTGTTGCATTTATAATTTTGTTCAGTGTAATATGACAAGTCATACTCTCAGTAACATACAGTATACCTACCAGCTGTAGTTAGGACATTTATCAGTTTGACCTTGTGTGTTTTAAAACATGAGTTTTGCCATTTTAGTTTATGCATTGTATTTTTTCCTCTAAGTTTGTCTAAATGAGTCACATCTGCTGCCTTCAGTAACTGTATATCTTTTTTGAATGTCATACAACAAGTGACATTTTGGTTGAAAATAAATAGTTAATTGTACTGAACAAAGTTAATGGAATAAAGCCTATTACAGTCATTTGTGTGAACATTGTTTTCCACTCTCAGGATTCTTCGTCAGTAGCTGTAGACGAGCCAAATGATCAGGATGTTGTTCTCATAAAGGAGGAAACCGCGAAAGAGGAGGTGACCGGCTATGACGCCACAGACGAGCTCCTTCTCAACGAGGATGGTAAGAGAGGAAACCCATTGACTCTAATAAACAGTTAACAATCCACAAACTAGGGATGCACCGAATGTTCGGCCACCGAAATTAATCGTCCAAAAATAGCTAGTCGTACCTACATTTGGAGTGCACACGTATTAAAGCCTTTACAGTAAATCCACTGAAACGGACCAGAGTGAGCTGACAGGCAGGTTAGCGACTTTATCCTGTCAGTTTCTGTCTTTACAAAGACAAGTCTTGCAGTATGAGAGGCCTAACTGAGGAGAGAGCTGTGAAGTCTTCATGTTACGTGACATGAGAACCACATACATTATTTATCAAATCAGAATCAGAAGGAGCTTTATTGCCAAGTAGTGTTTTACACATACGAGGAATTTGCTGTGGTGATAAGGTGCTACACGTAGACAAACATACAGTCAACATAAATAAATGTAGAAATATATAAATATGGAATATGAAATTGGGTCATGAATTTAGCGCGAGGATACATATGTGACAATGCCCCTCTTTTCAAAATGAGATGTGTATACAGGATGGATGTTTATACGCTAATGACTGTTGGTCAGACAAAATGAGGCATCACCCAAACATAGATGGACGGATAAACGGGAGGAGGGTGACCCAGGAAGAGAATCAACAGGTCCCGATAAAGACATAACGGGTCTCGTTTAGAGCTGCAACAATTAGTCAATTAATCGATTAGTTGTCAACAATTGGCGACTATTTTGGTAATCCATTAATCATTTTTAGCCATTTTTTCCAGCTTCTCAAATGGGAATATTTCCTGATTTTGTTGCTCCTCTATTACAGTAAACTGAAGCTCTTTGGGTTGTGAACAAAACCGGACATTTGAGGACGTCGTCTTGTTCTCATCAACATTTTTCACCATTCTCTGACATTATTTTATGGCCTAGATTAACAGAGAAAATGGTCGGCAGATTTTTCGATAAAGAAAATCAGTAGTTGCAGCTTTACTAATTATTTACAACATCAACTTGCTGCAGTCCGGTCAAATGCACCAACATGTGTGCACCAGGTGTAGCATTTACCTTGTAGCACTGTGCTCATCAAACTGCAGTTTGCTGGTGGTGACAAGAGGAGAAACAGCAGTTTGATTGTCACAAAGCTGTGTTTGAAGACAGAAGATTAGCCATAAAAGCAAAAGTAGACAATGTTTCTACAAGGAAACACAGGCCGTCATGACCAGCGGTCTAAAATGGCACTTTTGTGAACAGGCCTTTTCACACTGCTGACTTTACTGTTTCTTCTGTTGAGATTAGACAGTAAAATACAATGTTTATCACTGGAAGTTGTTTTTAGCACTTCTATTTATGTGTTTGTCTGTCAATCTATAATAAAGGACGGACATGTTGACAACAAACACTCGAGACAGGCTGCAGTTGCCATTGTTTCTTTTTTAGTGCATACGTTTTATTTAAAAATAGACATTTTGACAGTAGTTTTTGTCACACTAGTCTTTGTCTTGAAGTCACTGCTTCTGTATTTGACACTGGGTGTTTGTTGGTGTGTTTGTGTGAAGGAACGGAGGTGCAGCTGTCAGATACAGATGACAGTGACGAAGGACCCTCTGGGATGGTGGTCTCCACCTCAGGGGCCGACGTGAGGCTGTGGGATCAGAACAGTAATGGACCGTCTGAGCGAGTCGAGCATCAACAATCCCACAGTGCACTGGGGTCTCCTGGGTCTCCAGGCCCTGCAGGGGGCGCTGAGAGAAATTCTTCAGATGTGGTGTTTGACTTGGCCTCAGAGTCGGACTGTGAAGCTCCGTCTGCAGTCCAGACAAGGAAGCCGTTTATGTTTGGCTCTGGAACAAGTCCCACCCCCCTGCCTGGGACCTCTGAGCTGAAGCGGGGCGCGTCTCTGATCAACTCCCTCCCCTATGACACAGAGCTGGATCTGTGCTCTTCATGGACCAGTCAGAGCCTGCCGAGCATGGTGCCCGTCCCCCACCGGCCAACACTCCTGGACAAAGTCTCTGACCTGAATGCTGCAAGTTTCCCCTTAGCACTCGGTCTCGGGGGATCCAGACTGGACCCGCTGGACCTTAACAGGTACTGCAGGGACAGGCGCTTCGTCTGCAGCTACTGCGGGAAATGCTTCACGTCGTCACGGAGCCTGGAGACGCACGTGCGTGTTCACACGGGCGAGCGTCCGTACAGCTGTGCTCAGTGCGGGAAGCGTTTCACGCAGTCGGGACACCTGAAGACGCACCAGAGTGTTCACACCGGAGAGCGGCCGTTCGCCTGCGAGCACTGTGGGAAAAGATTTGCCGGCAAGCAGAACCTGAGGATCCATCAGCAGAAACACCACGCAGCAGAGCAGAGTGCCGCTCCCGTTTAACTCAAGAGGAAGTATGTCACACAAGCACTGTCAAGGCTGAACACTGGCGTGACCAGCTGAAACATATGCACTCATGGTACAGTAAGGCGCAGAGGAGATCTAAACTGTGATAGACCAGAACCATATGCTGTTAATTTAAATTAATCTTTTTTACGCTGAGGGCCTTTTTAAAGATGTTTCTAGAAAAATGGGTGCTTTTACAAAAACTGATCGATAAACTGTTTTAATTCTGTCAGGCTTACGTATTTTTGACCATCTGAACTGCCTTGGTAGATGCCCGAGACAAAACAAAATGGGACTACGACCTGATCCAGATCAATTCTTACCTCAAATATAGTGGGCCATTTTGGGTCCACTTCAGTACTTTAGGATCGAGCAATGACTTCCTGGTGACAGTGATTCCTGTAGAGAGTCAACAAGCATGTGAACGTTTATTGGTTGGTGTAAATCTTGGATTAAAATTGTGCAATCTTGGAAGGACAGTTTGTTTCATTCAGTGTTTACACTGCTTACATTGTAAAGTACACACTCAAATACAACTTTACAGACCAGAATAAGCCAGAGGAGACTGAATCTCCATGCAAGAAACCAGTCAAAAGTGAGTTTGCATTCAAATATTGCTGAAACAGTCGACCAAAAAATTATAGCTCAGTAAAAAAGATGAACAGTGACTCGTTCCATCTTCTCAACTGTTAATGTTTGCTGCTTTTCTCTGTTTTAAATCTTTGTAAACTGAATCTGTTTGGATTTTAGACAGACAGAACAAGACATCTGAAGATCTTTAGCACTGTTTGTCCATTTTAATCAGCCAATATGAGTTAATTGCAGATATTTTGGCCATGTCAATATATTAAATACTTTGTCCACCTGAGACACGTTTATTGTTACGCTGTAAAATTTCCTGCTTGCTGCATGTGTTGCCCCCAATTCTTTAACAGACATTTAACACTGATCTAAAAAGTTTGAAATGAATATTGATTTTTTTTTTTTCTCTCAAATGTGTGTCTTCCTCAAATGGGCAAGATGGAATTTATTTTATTTTACTATAAACTGCCAAACTAACCAATAATGAAAACGATCCTTAATTGCAGCCCTACATCATTTGTGGCAAAAAGCAACTCACCAGTCACAATGAGAGGGTGACAAGGGAGTGGATTTTCACTCCTGTCCAATCCCCAATATAAAATGATTTGGTTTTAAATCAGAAACTAGTGTACGTAAGAACGGCATATTTATAGATAAAAACTGATCTGTGATTCTCGTCCTGCCCGCTCTCATTCAATAGTCAAATTGACTCATCCCGCAGGAATCCTAATCAACCTGTTTGAAAACCGACTGCAGTAAGCCTGTATGTATTTTATGATACTTCCCAGGCCCATAGGTGTAGTGTCACTTTCATCAAGGGGCATTCACTGTCAGTGGGAATGACCACCCAGCAGTGATTCACACCCGCTTTTGTAAGACTGCTTGCCAAGTTTAGAGGTTTCATTTTCACTGGAGCCACCTGAGGTACAACTGTGCTGCTGTCGGGCCCTCAGGACCTCAGGCTGTGTGTGTCCTCCTGTCCATCTGTGTTGGACTGTTCTCTGCCCCCTGCACACAATGCCCAGCAAAATTCCCAAACAAATGTGTTTTGCACAATAGAAGCACAGAAAACCAGCAGCTGACTGGAATTGCTGGTTCAACTGGTTTCAAACAAATCCACTCACACTGAATGGCAGGACGTTCAACAGGGACCTTCATACTAGAAGCTGACACTTTTTTTGGGAATCCTGTGTGTCAAATTTGCAATATGAATACATGCTATTTTCTTCTTTTTCAATAACGGGATGCAACATTCTTCCCGCTTTTGGTACAGAGACAAGATTTTTTTTTTCTGTCTATTGCACTTTTTCTTGCTGTCCAGTGACAACCATGTATCTCCAGATGTGGATCAGCTGGAAAATGCTTCGTCACAAATCCGAAAACAGGCTGTTCTGACTGTTTAGAGATACGTGGTTCTCACAGGACAGCAACACTACTAACAAATGATGATCTTATAGAATATGTAGCATTGCTGTAGGTTAAACCCAACAGTATGTAAAGGAGTAAAGATGAGCTCAGCCTTAAACATCTACATTACATATTCATTTAGCTGAAGCTTTTATCCAAAGCAACCTACAATTGCTATACATGTCAGGGGTCACCCGCCTCTGGAGTGGGGAATTGAACCCTGGTCTAACCCCGAGTCAAATGCAACACACATTAATACAGCATCCAGAACCATCCATTAATCCAGGAACACTGACCGGAACATTTTACTGCACTGTGAATATTTTTACTTTAAGTACATTTTGCTGACAACTTATACATACTTTTACTCAAGTATGGTTTTGAGTGCAGGACTTGCAGTGTGTCACAGTGAGACATTAGAAGGGGCGTGGGCGTGGCATATCATCGTGGTGTAGACCCTGAAAAAGTCTGCAGTTTTTAATGATTAATTTAATAAGAAGAAGAATCTGTTTCAGAAACAACATGGCTGCAGGGTAACTTCCTGACTCCCTGCACAACTACAAAGATACAAAGTCTTCACTCAAATCAAGAAATTATTCAAGATGGCAAACTGCCATCTCTTGCCACTTGCTTAAATTATGTTTGTTTATTGTAATGTGATTACTTTTGTCAAAATTCTGCAGCACTGTGACAGATTTAACAAAATATACTGTATTCCACTCAAAGCGCTTTTACACTACATCTGCATTCATCAGTCACACACATTCATACACTGAGCCTAACTAACATTCACACTCATCCATACACATACATCCGTATCCGCCAGGGGCAAATCGGGGTTCAGTATCTTGCCCAAGGACACTTCGACACGCAACCAGGGGGAGCCAGGGATTGAACCGCCAACCTTCCGATTAACGGCCAACCCGCTCTACCTCCTGAGCCACAGCTGCCCCGACACAGCCGATGTATTCATATCATATCTTGGAGTGTATCAATGGTAGAAGAATCTAAACATGAAATGGAAAGCAGTTTGCAGTGTTTTACTGATATGATTTGTTTAACTGTTTAATTTGTATCTACCTATTAGCATTCTATTTTAAATAAATCAATTAATATACACATCAATTCTATCTGCATATTCTATTTTTTGATTTCTTTTAAAAACATTTTTTATTTATTCTGTTAATCTATTTTATTTGATTTCTTATCTATATATTTTCAATCTTATTACTTATCTATTCATTCTCTTGTATCTAACTTAACGTAAATCTGTTTATTTTTAACATGGTTTTGTTCTACTTTTATCAACTTTTATTCCTTTACCTATTTCTTTTCTTTAAACATTTACTTACTCTGCTTATTATTGTATTTGTACTATCTGCCTAATCTATTTTGATCACTTATTTTGATCTTCTAATCAAGTCAAATTTGATCTTTAATCTATTTATTGTAGTTGGTGTTTCGGTCCTTGCTCCCGTTTGTCACAATTACAGGCTCTTATTCTGAAGTCAGCCGTGTTATTCCGGAAGTGTGAATCGGAAGGAAGTAGAAAAACATTTCTCTGTGGTAGTCAGCGACGGGCTTTGACAACCGCTAATAAACACAGAAGTAGTGGTCAGTTAGAAAAAGGTCCGAACATATTTAGGCAGCGGCTCCCTTACCGACGTAACCGTGCACTTCAGACCGTGTTGGAGCTCCCTGTTGTCCGCCAGGACGTGTTTCAGTACGGTCCGGTTTCCTCTCGAGCCGCGGGATGGCCGTTTTAACGAGCAAAGCTCTTCACGAGCAGCTGTCCGTCATTATGGGCGCGTTGACTAAAGCGGCGGTGGCGGAAATCTGTGAGGTGGTGGATGAAGGTTACGCGGTGCTGCAGATGGAGATCACCCGGAGCCACAAGGAGAACGAGGACCTGAAGAAGAAGCTGCACCTCATCGAGTCCATAGTGGTTCGGGGGAGCGGCGCAGGGAAGGCCACAGTAACGGAGGTCGCACCGGCCGCGGACGGCGCACAGCAGGCGGAAACACCGCAGCAGCAGCAGCAGCGGGACAGTGACGAAGGAGCTGCCGCTCCCGGAGGAGACGGAGGAGCGGCTGTGGTGCTGCGGCAGGAGGTAAACACACAGCCGGCCTGCCTTCATGCTGGCATCCGTCCACATTTTGATCATCATAGAAACTGATTTACGACTAGGTCATATTAGCTTATTTTACAGATGAAGTGCTTAGTCCACTAATCTCTGATCTTGAGGTTATTTATTGGTTTATTTAACAGAGACAGCACATCTTAATTGACATCGCTGTGAATGCGTCAGTTAGCCTGAAGGCTGTTTTTCACCTGTAGTCCTTGGACAGATTCCAAACAAGAAGATTAAATTACAAAAGATATTCAGATGCAGAGCAATAGTGGACAATTTGTTACTATTTTGATAGTTATAGTTATGTAATCGTTAGAGCCACTTGTCAAGTAAAAATGCTAATGTTTTCTGCTACCTGTTACTCAAACATAAGCATTCTTAAGC
Organism: Micropterus dolomieu; assembly: GCF_021292245.1. Classification (NCBI taxonomy): domain Eukaryota; kingdom Metazoa; phylum Chordata; class Actinopteri; order Centrarchiformes; family Centrarchidae; genus Micropterus; species Micropterus dolomieu. The sequence continues at coordinate 1,607,133 of NC_060155.1, read as the reverse complement.
GTTTTCTCTGTTTCATTTCTTTGTAAACTGAATTAGGGTTGCAATTACAAATCAGTGCCTAAATAAGTTAATATATTGTGAAATGTTAGATAATTAAAATGTAATCTTTTTTACCCACATAAATGAACAATCTGTCCAACACCTCATTTTAATTAAGGAGCTCTAAAGGTCAAAGATGATAGTTTTTTGTAAGATGGTAAATTGATCTCTTTCCTTTTCATTATAAAAAGTTTTGAACTTATTATGTAAAAACATTGATACAGACATCATTCCCACAATAACAGAATTTGTTTTCACAACATAAAACTTTCCTCAAGTTTTTTTACTCAAGATGGAAATATAAAGAATTTTTGGACTTAATGGCCACCATGCCTTTAGCTTCTGCCTTAATAATGATAAAAGTCACTGCATCCTATTATATTTTACTGTTAGGCCTTAAGGATATACATCAAATATTGCACATGCTGAGACCATACATGGTTGCAATTATATTTCGTCCCATATAATCTCCAGATCGGAAGTTAATCATCTCCTTATCTCTGCTGCAAACCTCTGCGCAGGATCTGTGCACGCTGACAGGGGTGTTGATCCCTTATCTCAAAATTACCATTTTTTAATCTCCATCTCGTTACCGTGGGCTGAGGGTCTTATTTCGGTGATAAACGTGTTAATTATCTTGTTACCTTGAAAAAACCAAAAGTTTTTTTTAGATAATGTGAAAATTTAAATGGAGATTAAGATAATGGGATTAAAACACTCAAGTTGCCCTACAAAAGAACAGATGTGGAAGATAATCTCAGTCAGTCACACAGAAGTCCTATTAACATTTGTACAGTTTTAGTAAATCACTTGGCTGCTGCTTGATCTTAAGCAACCGTTGGAACTTAATCCAGTGTTACAACCATCCTTGATATACTTTTTAATTATTTTCTCATTAAAACTTCAATTAACTTCATATGAATCAGCCAATCAGGACTCAAGGGAGATTTTATCTTAATTAGTTTGCATGTTATCGACTTTCTCAGGTTTACTTATATAAATTCAATCTGTTTTTATTGTTTACCTAATTGTAATTTGTTTACATGTTAACAATTGAATTTAAATTCTTTAGTCTGATTTCTCTTGTGGTCGTATGACTGTATTCATTTTTAAATGAAATCTTTTCCAGCTTCCAGACGTGGTGTTGATCAAAGATGAAGACTCAGACAGTAACGACACCTTTGAGGAAGGTGAGTGTAAACGAGCTCTGGGTCAGAAACCAAAGTGGGGTCACTAGATAACGTCCTCGCTGGGTTAACCTTAAAGTCAGCTACATGCTGGATAAACTGATTGTGCTAACTTGTGACAGTGCTTTTAACGTTGTAAAATCCTGTCAAGTATTGACTATGCCTAAACCTTCAAACTCATTGACCTGTTACTTAAGTTGAACTTTCACAATATTTCATCTTCTCCCCCTGTACCCGTAGAAACAAACTCCCATCAGCACTGCTGTATTTTTAAAGAATAAATGTGTTTCAAAATTAAAAAGTATTACTTATCAATTTGTGCTACCCCCATGCTTTACAAATGTGAACTCAAACACGCCACATATTTGAACTTTGGAACCTAAAAACGGGGTCATGAGCCTTAAAAACCCTGACCCAGGCAACATCTGTCAGGCCACCAATGTTATTCTTTTATTCCACACTGACTGAAAACTGACGTGTTTCGTTCAAGTATGCTCTTTGCTCAACACTGAAAACATAAGGCCTGGCTAAACAGTATAGACACTAAAAAGCTTAGTTTAATCATGTGGAGTTAGTGTTTTAATGCAGCAGGCAGTGATTTACTGTTTTATATAACCCAAGAACACGAATCATTATTAATGTGTTTCAGTGGTGTCATTTTAATCATTTGGACACCTGTCTTAAGAATTATTCAGTGTTTACATTCATAAAAGCCTGGCTTAGATGTACATAAACAGGAAGGTGGATATAGTCACAGTGATCTCACCTGTTGGTTTATGGACTATTGTTTTGAAGCCTTGAGTTTGGCATTTTGGCCGTCGCTATGTCGGTTTTTGGGAATCCGGTTTGACTTTATTTGGACTATAAGGTGGAAGTTCACATTAACTGTGATATTAATTAGGATGCCAATTTTGGCAAGCGACAAACAGGCTTAAAACAAAATGTACTTACTAGAAAAATGAACAGCAGAATCCTAATAAGCATTTTTCAGTGGCTTGTTAAATGTACACAGTGCAGTGGATTCGAGTTGCCTCTATCCTGATTGACAGGTTGCCATGGTAGTGACTTGTCAATCACAAGGTTGCCCCTCCCTAAAGCATCCCCTGCTTTATGGTGTATTTTACTCTAAATGGGATCATAATTTACTAAATGAACATTACAGTATGTATCAGTGTTTGGGAAGATGTGTTAATGTATTGTCTCGTGTGTGTCAGTGTTACCTTTAAATTCCATTCTTCTGCCTTTCTTGGCCAGGTCTTCCTTAAATGATTCTCAGTGGGCTTCTTCCTGGTTAAATAAATGGTCAAATTTAAAACAAAAAAAACAAACAAACACCATGCTGTGTTGAATAAGACTTGAAACTAGCGATGGAGACTATAAACTCATTAGGAAAGTGTTTACTTACGTAATAAATCAGGTGAGAAGTAGCTTCATTTTCTCAGACTTCTAAACAATCTGACCCCCTGCTGGCCAAAGAATGCAGGTTTAAGGCACTTCTGCATGTGCTACACTTTTCAAACTTGGATTTGCGCTTGTATTCAGCCCAGTCCTTGTCTTTGCTGAGCTATTATTACACAGTGAGTCACATCACCTAAACACTCCCAGTTCATAGTAGCGATTCATATCTGGTCACACTCGACTTGGTGACTCGCAACCAGGATGTGACTGCAGAGCACTGGCAATGCATTTTTTTCCCCAGCTATGTGATGTATTTTGTTTTTTCCTTCAGATAACAAAACACCTGCTGATGGAGGGACGGCTGCAGCCAGAGAGGGCGCCACGTCGAGTCCGATCAGCCGGAGTATGAAGAGACACTGGCCGGGAAGCGAAGACACTGAGAGGAAGACATCTGAGCAGCTCACACTGAAAACCTCCAAAGTGAGTGCAGGGACACAGAAGAAGAGCTTGTCCGTCTACACGCTGGACTCTCCTCGCAGTGAGCCGGGCTGCTCCGGACAGCTTGGCGGTGATGAGATGGAGGCCGGCGAGTCGGTTTGTTCCTACTCCTCTCAGATGGACCCGGACGTCCAGCTGGTTCACCAGGAGTGCTCGCTGGTCCCGCCTAGCGCTAACAGACAAACAGCGTATTTTGGTAACAGCGCTCTGATGGAGGCACAGTCACCTACAAACAGAGCAGAACTAGACCTCAGCCTGACGTGGACCAAGCAGTCGAAAAGTCAGATGACTTTTGCTCAGTTTCACCAAAGCGAAAACGTGGACGGCGACGCTTTTGGGATCAAGCTGATCAGCGTCTCAGGCTCGACTTCCACAGACTGCCAGCTGTCTGAAAGCAGCAACTCTGCGTTTGAGTACGATGACGGCGACATGATGAACTTTGCCCTCTACAGGGATCAGTCAGGTCGATCTCAGCTGTGTAACGGGCAGCCGAACGCCGGCGCACGGGGGAAGCGCTTTGTGTGTTCCATCTGCAACAGGACGTACGCCACGTCTCAGAACCTGGAAGTTCACATGCGGATCCACACGGGCGAGAGGCCGTTCAGTTGCAGCCAGTGCGGCAAGAAGTTCACCCAGTCAGCTCATCTGAAGTCGCACCTGAGCGTTCACTCCGGAGAGCGGCCGTACGCCTGCACACTCTGCTCCAGGAGCTTCATCGTCAAATATAGCCTCAAATTACACATGAAGAAATGTCACCCCAACGTCTGAGAGTGGATGAGCGGGGGTTTCGTTCCAAAATGTTCTGTAAATATCCAGTTTTAAAAGGAAAAAAAGTTAAAGTTTTCTAAAGGTGCAGAAGGCAAATTGAGTTTATTTATCAGTCTATTAATCAGTTAATTTCTTGTTTTCTGGGGGGCATTTTTGCCTTTATTTGATACTGACAGCTTAAGAGATACAGGAAAGGCATGAGAGAGAGGGGATGACATGCAGCAAAGGGCCACGGCTTGGAATATAAACAGAGGACTCAGGGTTATCCCAGGTGAGCTAACAGGGCACCCAGTCAGTTAATGAATGACAGAAAATTCATCAGCAACTATTTTGATAATTGAGTTATAGTAAAGTCATCCAAGGAAGGTTAAAATCAAGGGTAACTGGATGTGGTTGAAGACACTAGAAGAGGTTTTGCTGGATGAGAGGCCAAACATCTTCAAGTATGGAGGACATTTTTATGGGGATTGTTCAGCCTTTTGTGCTTTTACAATGCATTACAGCATCTCATTTAATGAAATAGGAGATGCCTGATTTTGGTATGAGACCTAAAATTTGCTTTGTCTCTGCTCTTAAAGTCTGTAGTGTAGCCTAAAGCTCAGAAACCATTTAGTCGTGTAGAAAGTCACAGTTCGTTTGTGTCATTCTTGGTTAATAAAACAAATGATTAAATTGTTTTGTACCAGTTATTACCTTTTTATAAAAAAAATTTAAAAACAAGAGAAGTCAAAGGGTTGTTTACACAGGATAAGATGATAATTGTTAACAGGTTGTTTTCTTGTGATGCGGTCATGTTATGATGCTACCATGATGTTGTGTTCCTTGATGTTATATAATCATTTGAGCAGATACTGATCGGATTCATAAAAACTCAGTTTTTCATCACTGTTAAAAGGCTAACAGACACAAAATGGCCATAAAGAGAATATTCAAAACTGCTTTTTTAAGACCCCCTCCTAACATGTACTTAATCATATTGTCTGCTTGAAACATGTGTGATGTTTTTTGTTTTCCATAGCAAAATGTGTTTCCTCATTAAAATCCTTAAGGTCTCCACACCTTGCTCATTAAAAACTCCAGAATCTATAAATATGCAAATTTTGTTGATTTCTGAAGTTTCCCTGCTGGACACAAGATGTCTCCTACATCACTGTAAATCCCACTCTTGGTGTAAGTGCACTGGCAATGCCACATTTCTACATCACTTATCCATCCATCCATCTTCATCCACTTATCTGGGGTCGGGTCGCGGGTACATCACTTGTATAAATTGCAAATGAATGAAAGGAGCCTGATGATGTCAAATCAGTCTGCACAGTGAAGCTTAAACATCCAACTGTAGAACAGGAAGAAACATGTTTGAGTGGACAAGGATTTTAAAGACTTGGGATAACGAAGTAATTCCTCTATAAATTACATTTCATCTCTGGTCGTACAGAATGATGAATTGAAAGCATGAAGAACAACAATGGTCACAATATTAATGAGCCATATTTGGAAATCAGTTCACTGCAGACACCAAATCTAAAGGCCAATTTATACTTCTGCGATCGAATCTACTCCATATGCACCCCATCATCTACGCTGTAGGCTGACACGCACCTCCCTGCAAATCTAACTCCATGTTGCAGCAACGCAGGCCCCAAGAACTGATTGGTCGGCTTGGTAATATCCTGCTACGTAGGAAGGCTGAAGACCTTTCACGTGTCTGACTGGTTATAATAAATAATAATAATAATAATAATAATAATCTGTCAGTGAGACAGATGTGGGTTGGTTTATTGTAAAAAGAAAGTGTTAAGCAAAAAAAAAACTCAAATTCTTTGCTTCTAGCTCCTCCAATGACAATATTTGCTGTTAGACCGCTAGAAAAGTGATGCACTTTCTCACTGGTCCTGCACCCTGAAACTTAACAGCACAAAGGATACTAAAGGTCAGTACCCACCCAGCCACAGCCTGTTCACCCTGCTGCCTTCTGGGCTACAGTCACACCACCAGACTGCAGAGCAGCTTTTGCCCCAAGCTATCAGACTATTTCTGAGGAAAAAAGGAAAAAAAGGCTCTGTAAATCTTAATAAACCATAAAAAATTTTATAATATTTATTATAATTAATAATAAATATTTTATAATTTAGTTTCCATAATATCAGAATAAATTATTTTCTGTTTGTTTTTAAAGGATTTTAATCACTTTTTTGTGCAAAGCATCTTGCAGAAATGTTGAAAATGGCCTGTCCCCTAGTATGATTTTTCTACTTCTACCTGCTATAGAGGCCAAAAAAGTCAAACTATCATACAAAAACTTAAACCTTGTCAACCATATAAAGCCTCAGGTGTTGTCTCATGAAGGGGTTTTATTCTTAATATGTGTAAAATATTGCAAAAAACAATTTAGTCGGGTCCCCATGTTGTTGTCAACCCTGTTACTTTTAATCAAAACACCCCTTTAAAGCTGATGGACTGTTCCAAAAGTTGCATAATTTCCAGGAAGTGACATCACTTGCCTTTTTATGAAGTTTATGGTAAAAGACAAGTAATTGTCACCTCCTTTAATGGATTTTTGTTGAGTTACGTAATGTCTCACTGAGGGGACGAGCTCAGTGTGTCAACCCTGTTACCACAAAAACATGTTAAAAAGTTATTTGTTTGAAATTTTAAATGTACATAACATTTAACCCTCATGGTGATCATGAATGATCACCCTGTGATGTCATGACATTTACCACAAGGCTAGTAGTGGCTGGCAAAGCTTTTCATCAAGCTTTTGTGTGTTGTCCTGGAATTTATCATATCAGTGAGTCTAACATATAATTTTCATCACACTGTACATGAACATATACTTTTCTTACCCAAAAAGCGTTAATCGAGGGCAACTGGACTTGGTTGAAGATGTTTCACCTCTCATCCAAGGGGCTTCTTCAGTTCTATTACTGGTGGGGAGTCCCGGGTATTTTACCTCTGTGGGGTCATAATCAAAGTCATTGGTGGTTAGTGCTGCTGGCTATTGTAACAACAGTAGTTGTTGGAATTTTCACTCCAACAATCTCCTGGAAAAGAGATGAAGGACAGCGTTATATGTAGGGGATAACTTTGGTAGACATCCTCCTTTCTTGAGAAATCAGTTTCTCTACTTTGAAGTAGATAGTCTCTTTCAAACTATCTGTCCTCTCTATCCAAAATATGTATGTTGTCTTTCAAAGAGTGTCCCTTATTCTCCAGGTTTAGGTAAACCTTCCTGTGTTGAGCCATATGTTTTATTAATGTTTGTTTGGTTTCCCCAATATACAAATCTGTGCATTCCTCACTGCATTAGACAGCATACGCTATGTTGCTTTTCTTGTGTTTGGGGTGGGGTCTTTCAGGTGGTTTCTTTCTTAGTGTGTTGCTGGACACAGGGATGTGGTGTTTGTTGAAAATCCTCTTGAGTTTCTCTGACACTCCTGACAGGTATGGAATGACGATGTAGAATTTTATTCCTCTTTTCTTCACCAACCACAGTATTAGAGTTCTTCTTGGATCTTGTGGCTGTTTTCACAAGGGTCCAGTTAGAGTATCCACAATGACATTCATCCTTTTGTGCTCCTTCTTTTAGGGCCCTTGTTGGTATGTTGCATCTTGTTGGATTATCAACTTGGTGGTGCAGTTTTGACAACTCCTTGCTTCTGCTCTAGTGTGTGGTGATAGTATTAAGTAAGTACTCGTCTGTGTGTGTGGGTTTCCTGTATACTCCAATGTGGAGGTTCCTGTCCTCTTCAATGTGTATGGCACACTCCAAAAAAGCCATCTTTCACAAGAGGTAAAGACAAGAGGGAAAAATGCAACAACATTATGATTCCATTACTGTATTTGGATGGGGAAGACAGATGGTTTAAAAGAGGAGTGAAGGAGGATATTTACACCAGAATAGAGAAACCAGCTCTCAACAGAGAAGGATATATGACACCACTTATCCCCCATATATAATGCTGTTGTTTCATATGTTCCTAGAAGATTGAACAATTGGTCACATTTGGCCTCTTGTGAAAATTCCAAAGACTGTTTACACTTGGCCTCATTTGACAACATGGACCCTAACGACCGTTGTTACAATAGTCAGGATCACCAACCACTAATTGGTATCAATGACTTTGATCATGACCCCATAGAGGTAAAAATACCTGGAACTCCCCACCAGTCATTTAGAACTGAAGACGCCCCTTGGATGAGTGGTGAAAAATCTTCAACTAAGTCCAGCTGCCCTCTATTCAACCCTTCTCGGCTAAGAAAAGTATATTTTTTATGTACCCACAGGCCAAACTATTTCATTTTTCACATTTATTTGCAGTGTAATTTTAATATGCTTAAATTAAACAATTGACTCAATTGAATTAAGTTAAATCTGTAGTATCATCATAAAGTTGTATAATCATTTATGCTAAAACCTCTCAACAAATCTGTCTCCAAAATACTCTAATTAGTTATGTTGAATTAAAAGTTTAAGAATGTCCCATTTTAACTCCATTACACCCATGACTGTAACTTAAACAAGCAGTATAACCAATACGGTAACTTTTGTCAACCCTGTTACTGATGTGTCAGCCCTGTTACTTGTATAATATTCTAATATAATTTGAAAAATATAAATTAAATAGGAAATTAAATATAAATTTAAATAAAATTGTGAATTCAACTAATGGTATAAGTTAAGTAGAAGAGACCAGTAATACACTCAAAAAAATTGGGATATTATTACTTAGTTTTCATAACTTTTTCTTAACAGAATAAGTTGTAACCGTATTAATTGTAAATGAATGTATTCATAAACTAGTCAATATTCCCACTTTAACACTCTTATTGTAACAAGTGGTGTAATCTTTCATAGCATTTCATATCTGTTCTAAATATGGTTTTAAAACCTTTTCAAACAGTAACTGATATGTCGGTAACAGGGTTGACGAAACACATACATGCAAGTTGATTATGTGAAAAAAAATTTTTAAAAGTAAGATGGCCTGAGATGGCACGGCACATTTTTCTTAGAGCTAAGGATCTACTTCATCCAAAAAGGGACTTTTCTATGTTAATGTATATTGTCTGCTATGTAGCAGAAGGGCGTTACAAACTTATTTTCACTATATAATCTGTTGTATTAAATAATAAATACCTACCTAGCCTATTTATCGATAAAGTCAATCAAATGCGCTGTGTGTTTGAGGTTAAACTGGATCATGGTGAAGGTGCTGAAATAATTTTGAAAATACCTCAGATAATGTAAACTTTGCACATGCGCATTCTGGGTTGTCTTGTTGGGTTGTTTTTTTTTATCACTTCCTGGTTTGTCTCGGGACTGTTTACATCAGGTGAAATCTATATCCTGATAAACGGAGAGAGCGCGTGCGTTTCTGCTTTTGTCCCCTGCCAGGACGCAGTGATCTGGATTGTTCTGTTTCAACACACGCACGCGGTAGATTAAAAACATGTCCCCGGCCGCTGCCTTCCACGCGCAGCTCGCCTCCATCATGGAGGTGCTGGCCAACACGGCGGTGGCGGAGATCTGCGAGCTCGTAGACAGCGGTTACTCGGTGCTGCAGCTGGAGATCTCGCGGAGCCGCAAAGAGAACGAGGTGCTGCGGAGAAAACTGCGGCTCATGGAGCTCCGAACTGCCCGCGCGACCGCCTTGCGAGCCGCGGCCACCGCAAGCGGCACCGCGCTGCTGCACGCGAGCGGCCGCGCTCGAGCTCATCTGCCTTCTCATCACCCTGGCAACGAGCCGAGGAGGAACGGCACACCTGGAGGTAAGTTAATTTTATAGTACAGGCTATTACAGTGAATAGCAGAAGACGTGAACGTGACGTGAAGGGCGTGTGTTGTGTTTACTGAACATCTGGTAAACTGCAAACCCTGCGGCTTGATCCATACAGCGCAACAATGGGATCTCAGAACTTTACTAGGGTGGTTATTTTTCACACCTAACCAAGTCGCCAAACAATGTTAGCTAACATTTTAAGGTTTAAAGCCGCGAGAGAATTTAGAATAATATCAAAAGGTGCGAAAATAAAACTATTAATAGTCAGCTTTGTCAGTTCTCTTGAAACAAGACAAAAACACTCAACTCAAGGTCTGTTTAGTGCTTTCTAGCTTTCCCCCCGAGTTTTCGAGCACATCTCATAACCAGCAGATGAAGTTTGCTCAGTAGACATGGAGATTGCTCTTGATCTTCTTCAGTATCAAGGTTCAAACTTCGTTTGCTGAGGAAGACCTTGAGATGTGCTTGAAAGCTCTGAAAATATAATTATCTTTGCCCAAATTTCACTCCACTACAGTACACTGCATACTATAAGCACAGCTATGTACTAATTAGCTGCAAAGAACATGCTATACGAAATTAGTTCAATTCATTGTTGTCAAGACATGTTTAAGATGTTTTTAGCATCAATACAGATGAGAATCTTTTTGTTTGACAGTCTTCAGGATGAAGTTGTCAATCAATACTATTCATCAACAGAATTTAAAAAACAAATTGATAAACAGCTGTTTTGTAAATTGAGCACCTAACTTGCTGTAAATGATCCATAACTTCATTACTTATGCCTGCAGGTCAGGTGTCTTTGTCCAGAGCGTCCAACCCGGAGACTCTGCGGTGTGGAGACAATCTGTCCTCAGACTCTAGACAAGACACAACACAAGGGACAGTGAGTAGAGGAGAAATGATAGCAGGATTTGATGTCCTCCCTCAGTCCTTCAGTTTTATTCTCCTCTGATTACAGGCTGCTGCAGGTGAGTCGACCAAACCGACGACCACAGTGATCAAAGTGGAGGACAACGATGAGTCTTGGTCCCAATCTGAGCCGGAGAGTAAGTACAGTTTTAGTAAATAAAAAGGGCATGTACACTTTAACATTACTGACAAACTTCAGCAAAGTTTACTTAACACTGTACATTCAAAGCTATGCAGGTGTACCAGTCAGCTGGACTAGAGGCCGTCATGGGTTTGTCTATTAGTGTCCGAGAACTGATCTGGGACACGAGTCAGGCTGGGTCCAGATTAGAGCTAAAAGTTATTAAACTGGATGACAGAAATTACATTGTTTACATAAATGCCAATAAGTCACTGGTTCCAAGTTCTTGAATGTGAATATATGCTTTATGCTTGTCTTTATTTACAGTAACCTGAATATCTGTGGGCAAGCTCTGGGAAGTTGTTTTGTTTTTTTCTTTCTCACTGGCTCATTATGGATCAGGTCTCAAAGTTTGGACCTGTGAAGACCTCTAATGTGGACTGGATAAAGTGGGGGATGTGGTCCCCTTTTGGTTTATTTTGTTAACTGGTGGCTGACCTTTGGCTAAGCTACAGTCTGGCCCTTGCGTGGCACCTAGTAGTGGACCATCCCCAGGCCATCAGTCAATGTGGCATGTGGGGTAGATCTGGGCAATAATGCCGAAGTAATAATTACGTATGTGTTTTCGGCTTCCACAATTAAGCTTTTGGGTTAAATACTTTGGATGTTGAATGTCTGCTCTGGAAGTTTAAAAGTTGTTAAGTATACAGGAAAAATGAAGGCAGTTTTCTGATCATTTAAAAAAAGTCCGTCTTCAAATAAAGTAATACCTTTGGGTACCATTTCAACTGCAGGCCAAATTACTGCTAAAATTCTGCTAATATGTACATAAAGTTGGGTGTGATTCTGTTTTTCTTTCCTACCAGGAGATTTCTGTCGTGTTGTTGATGGACAGTCGATGGAGACAGAAGCCCCTCCGCCACTGACCAAACAGGAAGAAGCAGACGAAGGCGACAGTTCAGCTCGGTCGTGGGTGAGTGGGGAAGTCAGCTCCACCACCATGTCCATCCAAAAAACCCTGAACGCCAGCCAGAGGTCAGAAACCAGCAGTTATGACTGCCTGATGTACGAGCCACAGCTCCAACATGGCTCCCACAGTACCCAGAATCCTTTGAGTGAGGATCCCGGCTGCTCGTATGTGTTGAACACCAGTGTGAGTGTTTCAGCTGCGTCTGATTCAGGCGGCAGCAGCTTCCCTTTCACAGTCAGTGAGGAAACTCTGTCGGCAGCAGAGCACCAGCAGCCTGCAGGTTTCCAGAGCAGCCAGCAGAGGGCGCCATTACCTGCAGATGAGCCGCAGCTCCCCCTAAGGAAAGACATGACAGAAAGGCAAAATGCTTTCATCAGAAGGGACAGGTGGAGACATCACGATGGCGTCAACAGGGCCTCCAGTCACAGCAGGGAGGACAGCGGGGGGAAGGCATTTGTCTGTAACTGCTGCGGTAAAACTCTGGCCTGCCTGAAGAACCTGAAGACCCACATGAGGGTCCACACAGGTGAGAAGCCCTTCGTCTGTGCGCTCTGCGGCAAACGCTTCTCCGACTCCAGCAACCTGAAACGCCACCAGAGCGTCCACACTGGAGAGAAACGCTATGGCTGCGTGCACTGTGGGAAACGCTTCGCCCAGTCAGGATCCCTGAAGGTCCACATGACCGTCCACACGGACTGCAAACAGTTCAGGTGCTCTTTCTGCGGCAAAACCTTCATCTCCGGCAGCCACCTGCGCCGCCATATCACTGTGCATGGAGGAGAGAAACGATTCGCTCCAGAGTTTCAGTAGTTACAACTAATCGACTGACAAATCTTGTTTCAGAGTGAGACAAAGCAGGCAACTGCACTGGGGCCCCCTGTCCCAGTTTTACTGCAAGTCAGTTGGTTTTGATGACTTGTAAGAAAATTTGCATGACTAAATTACAAATCTATATTGTGATAGGTGCTCTAGGTCAAAGTCTAGTTTTAAGAGCTTGATTATTTCAGTTTATATTGCGTTCACATGGTGCATATTCCTCAATTCAGTTACCACCACCAGACAACCTGGGGCCAAGTGTTTCTCCAGCAGAGGACTACTATAATGAAGCTGTCACGGGATGTCTGCGGTTTGTTCTGGACTGGAGGCGACAGAGAACATGGACAATGTGTGACTTTATTGATTCTCTCATCTGTCAAGTCTTCCCTTCCCCACCCCCCAAACTATAAAATGTCCAAAAAGTGAATCACAAGTTCTGAGAGGGGAGGTCTTAAAATGGTATTGTTTTGTCCATCTGAAACCCAAAGATACATTTATTCTTACACATGAGAAAGACAAATAAGTCAGCCCTTACTATATACACACACCCTTTTGTTTGGCATCTTTTGGCAACAACTTTTTTAATTTTCTTTGTCGATCTACTCAGAAGATGGTGGTGTTAGGGAGGCCCCTTACTCACAGTTTCATCACCCTCTGAGTGTTGCATCCTTTTTTTCCCCTCTGTTTTAGGGAAAACAAACCAACTGTATTGTTGCTGAGGTGTTGATTTGGCTCAGCTGACATTTTTGTGGACAGAATTTGTTGTTTTGTACTGTGTCACTTCCTCTTCGCAAATGCAGTTTTCCACATGGCGTCTTGATCTGAGACGTGTTCTCTGCCACATGACATCATTCTGGCCTGTGAGTAACTCTGCAAGTCGACTACTGTTGCCTTATAAAAACATGGTAAATCAGTTTAAGTTTGAAGTTTGATTTTTCAGTTTGAGATTGAGATGTGACTCCGGCTGTGTCCCAGAGCGAAATCAGGTTGCTGAAAACAAGTTGATCTTCTAAATTGTAAATGTTTTCACATCAGTTGAAGGATTATGTGCTGCTCAATGTGTTGCAGATATTCACTCACCTCATGTCCAACCAACAATCTGCAGGTTTGAGCTGATCTGTTCTGCAGGTGATTTCACTGATGACTTCCTGCCCTGCTACATCAGTGGGAGGAGTCATAGGTGGGTGTGAAAACCTGCAGGCTGTTCGGATGATCAGCAACATTTTTAAGATACAGTGGTCAGTACTGTTACCTCACAGCACAAAGGTTGTGGGTTCAAACCCCGGTTGCCCCGGCCTTTCTATGTGGAGTTTGCATGTTCTCCCCATGTCTGCGTGGGTTCTCTCCGGGTGCTCCGGCTTCCTCCCACCATCCAGACATGCAGGCTAGGTTAATTGGTGTCTCCAAAATTTTCCTTTGGTGTGAGTGGTTATTTGTCTGTGTGGCCCTGCAATGGACTGGCGACCTGTCCAGGGTGTACCCCGCCTTTCGCCCAGCTGGGATTGGCTCCACCCCCCCGCGACCCTGTACGCAGGATAAGCGGTTGACGATGGATGAATGGATTTCACCAGACCATGAGTACTCTTTACATTCAACAGCTCAAAATTGAAAAGATAACCCTCCAGTAGCATAGAGTGTTGCTGCTGAAATCCATAATGTATGACATTTTCAACCCACCATCTGTTTTTGTTTTGCTGACTCCACCATGTTTGAAAAATAATCTGCATGTGTTTGTCTGAAGGTGAAGAGTTATATCTGCGACTTTTCTCCAAGAAGCTGTTTGTACAGTATTTCTCTTAAACGCTGTTTAAACAGAACATCTGTTGTGTTTACATTTTGTGATACAGCCAATAACTTTTTATGATCATCATGTCATTTTGTAATAAAAGAAGTATCTGTATCGCAAGAACCTTTTCATTCATCATTTATCCCCCAAAAATGACTGCGCAAGTACCTGAAGAAGACTGACACAGCATTATTAAAATAACATATTTAGAGTCTTGGATGGAAAGAGACACACTTTGGAGAGTTTAATTACTGTAAAACGACACCTGTCCCTTTTACTGGCCTGGTTTTTCTAGAAGTTCTTTGCATGTACAAAACCTCTTAAAGCCCACCTGGTTGCCTTTTTGAGCTACTTCTAAGCTGCTTAGAGCCCAAATACAAATATAAATGTTGAAATGTTGTCAGTGTCAACATGCTACACACCTTTAAATTTGATTCTTCACAATTCAATTGTTCAGTTTATTTTATGGAAACCATTAGCACCAAAGTCTAATTTATTCAGGTTTACTGGCATGGTAAAGAGAGATGAAAAAATGTGTGTCCATTCCTGTAATCTGTATAGATCCACCGATCAAAAGAATCTAAATGATTTTGAATAAAAATGAATCCAAGTTGAAATAACTACAGTAACCTTTGACTTTAATCCTGTACTCTCCATCTCTTTCTCTCTTTCTCTGTGCTTGAGGTTGGCCTAGATGTGCTGTCTCTCAGAGCTTGATCAAATTAATGATTTATTATTGATGTGTTATCCTACTGATTGGAATAAATAGTTTAATAGTGTTACCATCTTTGCTGAACAAGAGTTATAGACCTTAGAGCCGCCTGTCCCAAATATAGGCAGGGTGAGTTCAGGGATTGAAGCAAATAACAGCCCGGGCTATTAACATAAAAGTTTTATGGGGAAAAATTTAAATGGTTAATGATTTTAGTTTAACTGAAGGTTTACAGTCTTTCTCCTCTTTTGGATTCCTCTTAAACGGTCAGTTCAAAATCTAATTACAAAAATCACGTTTTTTTTTACCTCCTGTACCCCTGCTGGTATCCACCCATACAAAGCATTAAACTTGCATTAAAAAATAATGATACTTCAAAAAACATCCCTCACAAACTTCTCCATGGATACCATCATGATGCATCAGGAGTGTAGTTTCAAATTTTTGATGAAAAAGGGTCATTTCAGACATTTTGTCAAAATCTGTAATACGAAACTATAAAAAAAATCCTCATTGCAATTTTTCTTAAACATCCTAATAAACAGCAGGAGCTTCAGTGTATCATCTGTATTACCCGTCTGCATGTCCATCAGCTGAAACAGGAGGGGAGTTTGTTTCCTGTCAGCTGCACCTGTAAACTGATCTTAATTTGTTCACCACACTGAAATAAAGAGATACACAAATACACGGTTTGTCTTTATAACCGGTTTAATAGATGATAAATATTCACTTTAACTTGAGAAAACATTTTCACTGAAACTGGTAAATCTGATAACATGCGAAATACTGTAAAAATTAAATCTTAAAAAGCAGGGCCATCAACAGGCAGAAAGGGCCTACTACTCATGATCCAAATCACTAAACTACTGTTTCTATAAGACAATTAGCTGAATGAAACACAGTGATTTACACTTTGTGTCATTTTGGAAGCAAATTTGTCACAGTGATTAATACATTATTTGTATCTTGTAAAATAATACATTATTTGTATCTTCTTTGGGTGTCAATTTCAAATTTAAATCTAGTTTGCGCATCGTTTCTGGTTTAATTTTACAGTTTTCAGAACAGGGGATAAACTTTCAGAGACTTTAATAACATGAAAACAGTACAATTGAATAAAAACATATTATAAAACAAATATAATAAGTGCCGTCACATAGTATCACATTTCCACCTTTGGAAACAAGTGCAGTCAATGGAAGAAAAAAAACCCTGTGTACAAGACCATGTATAGTAGCTGCATTACAACACAAACAAGCTAAAGGTTTGATTCATCCAAGAGAATGTTATATTAAATGTTTTCCATGTTTTACCTCATAAAAGTTTATATAAAAGAAAAAAAAATCACTAACTGCCAAACTTGATGCATGTCTAACTTTTATCATTTAATGCTGCGTTAACATTTTTAGCCACCAGGGGGCAGAAAAATAGACATGTAACACATCATCCAGCAACATTATCATACCATTGGAGTGATGTTTGTAACCACCTCATTAATCCAAGTCCAATATTCACTCTCCTTTTAGCTCTAGTTTAGTCTCCACCATCTCCTGTGGGAAATAGCTGGCTCATATTTTCAGCCATAAAACCAAAACTAGGAGCTAGAAAAGGCTGAAAGGCTTCTTGGAGCTGCAGAGGTCATGATCTGTCACATTTCACAGAGTGATTTGAAAATTGTTCATATCAAAAGTAATTAGTCATGCAGAGCTGTATTACAAATATCAGCAATATAAATGGATTTGTGTTCATTGTTGAATCATCAGATTTCTACAAATTTGGCACTTTGAGTGAATAAAACACACCGATTTTCCTTTAAAGGTCCAGTCACACCAGCATTTAAAAGGCAAAATTTTACAGTGAAATCAATTATTTTCAATGTATATAGCCACAATCAGCAGATTCTCTTTCAGGACTTTAGTTAATCCAAGCTTATTTTCCGCAGCAGGTTCATCTTTGATGGACCTGCAAATTTGCACCATTGACTAACAGAAAGCTGTCTTGACAGAGCTGGGGAAGGATTATTAGCTGCGTGTCACCAGCTAATAAGCTTATTTAACTTTCTCTGTCTGAGTATAAACTTTTCTACAACAGAGACATGGTGTACTCACAGGTAAAAGACAGTAGTAGTAGACCCAGTAGTTTTCTGGTGTGGCTGGACATTAACCCTTCATGTAACAGATTTGATGCCACCTTTATGACATGTGAGATGGATGGTAGTGAAAAAGATTCAAGAAACTGTTAATTACTGTAATTCCTCTATGACATAGATGCAGTATGATTATCACAACAACTTGAACATAAGAAAGCTTTATATATATATTATCCTAATCCATTCAGACAATCTGGAACATGAAGAACTAAAGATAAAAGGTTCTCTGCTCCTCTGGTCAACATGGACAAAAGTCCACTACACAAAAACACACATGAAAACATTTAAATTTCACTCAAAGAGTTGATTTGTGCTGTCAGTGAAAACAAAGCACATCTCACCTCTCCCTTCTTCAGGTTTGCTAAAAGTCTTGGCGTAGTTTGAGGCCCAAACATGATCGAATTTGAAAAGCTTTATAAAGTCAAAACCTTATAATGCCATACAGTACTTTGTTTTCTTTACATTTACTGGTGTTCGATGTGGGAACTGTTGGGCTTCTGTAAATAACATCACAGAGTATGGTCTAGACCTGCTCTTTTATGAAAAGCGCTGTGAGATAACTGTTGTTGTGATTTGGCGCTATATAAATAAAATTGAATTGAATTGAATTGAACATTTACATCCCGGCTTCCAGCCACACTTCTTTTCCTGATGAAAACATGTATTTCTCTTTTCCTCCTACAGGAGTCACAGAGAGGTAACCGATCAATACAAACTGTTTGTATATGACCTTCAGGGAAAGATTCTCTCCCAAAATATTCCTCCCTGCTCACGGTTAGGGTTTTAAAGCTCAACACAGTTCATAGTTGAGTTTCTTCCATTTTCTGGAATTATTGCTCCCTCAGAAAGTACAATCCCTGTTTCAAAGTAAGACTGTGCGAAGGACCTGACTGATACAGGAGTTGTGATGCCAGCTGGGTGGAGTTTGTCCCACAGAAAACAGGACCGGCTGTGTTCACACATAGACTTTAAAACAGACACTGACCCACGTTTACTGGCAGGAAGGTGCTAAGTTCTAATCAGTTTGGATGAATTCAGCTGCTATGACGCAGTGTTTTGCTCCTGATTGATCCAAATCTTGGCTCACTCCAGAGTTTGAAATGACACCCATCAGAACAACACAGCAACAGCAGGTTGAGCTGAAACGAGGAGTTTGTTGTTACTGAAACAAGTAAATCTGCTTTGTACTTTTCCTCACAGTCATTTGTTCAGGCATCAAATGTGTGAACAGCCAAATACATTAGAAAATATAGATTTTTTAGATCTGAAAATATTCCTGATGCAGTAAACTCCACCCACCTGCTACACCATGCAGGTTAAATCAAACACTCCCCACTGGAGCAGGTCTGTTAAATGTGTCAGCAGCATTTTAGGCATTAAATTAAACACATCCCTGTATTATTCAGTATTTCTGCACTGCTGGCTGATATAAAGGCACTTAACAGCTTAAGAGTTTTACTACAAAAAGCTGCAGAGAACAACTGGGAACCTGAATATCATGTAACATTTCAAATACAGAAGATTGATGAGGTGTATTACCTGCTACTCTTAAAGTTGCACAAGGGAACTATTGTTCTCTGACTTTATTTATAAAGTTCATTTTAGATTCGTCTCCACGTCTGATTAGTTTTAACTATCAGTATGAAATCAATCAGAATGAGGTAAGAATATGTAAAGCCTTAGAAACGTGTATCTGCAGAACGCAACATGGCCCCATCCATCAACTTATCAATCAAGTGATATTAGGTGCGTGGCTTCATGCGGCGCTGAAGACTTAACATAAGGCATGCTGGTTAGAAATTGTGTTTCGCCGGCACTGCAAAACTTCACCATGTCACATGACATTAAAACCTCGCAGGAGCAAGGCAGCTGCAGGTGCCTAGTCCAGCGGCCGCAGTTTCTTTTCTCCGGCTGCACAAAGTTGGAACCCCACACTTGCCGGATCACAATAAAATCTGAGCTGGTGCAGCTTTAATGTAGCAGGACAACATGATTCTTCAAAAAGATTTTATGCTTTGTGTCTTTATTTAATTGTGGCTATTTCATTTTGGAATAAAACTCTTCATTCCGTGTCCTCAGGAAAGAAAATGGCAGTTCTCTTTCTGTGGTTACAATTTTAGATGAACTAGAACGGTGTATTTAGAAAAAGTCACAGCTCTTATTTGGAATAGAAGTGAGGCTTCACAGCGACGCTCGCCACTTGTTTTGCTGTTGGACCTGAATTTGTTCTCCAGACAAGTAAAGTCTGATGTTTAGTCACTTTGGACAGCCCAAAAAAGCCAAGTTCAAATATTAACAATAAAAGATACAATTACGGTTTTTCAAAAATACATCAGGTACATTTGGGTGTTTTATATTTGATATGGATACTTTTTATCTTCATACCTGCTAAACTACTGTAACTCATGTCACCATGTCGATGAGCTCCTTCAGCTTTTTAAACAGGAACACACTGATTCAACTTTTACACTACGGGAAAATCCAGACATGATGTTGGTGAAAGGTTTTTATAGTTCCAACATTTAGCACAGAAGAAACATGAACGTTTCCAAACGTCTCCCAGTCGTAAGTCGAGTGCTGCATTAGCACAAGTAAGTGTTTGAGGAAGTCCTGTCAACAACCTGGAAGCAACACCATGCTAATTTCCCCGGCATTCTGCTTTGGATTTGTCAGTTTCAATTTAATTTAAAAACAGTTAACAGCGTAAAACATATTTGGATAAAGATTTACATTCAAAAAGTGCTTCAATCAGGTGTTGCTGTAAAATGTTTTCCGGAGCTCAGCATAACTAAAGTCCTTTAAGTGCAACTTACATGCAAACAGTTAGTGAAATGTAAAATATTCTACTGTGTCCCATCAGACCTTTTCTGTCACTCCTCCAGGTTCACGTGGAAAACATCAAAAAACTGCCTCCTGGCACTCCTTTTACTCGTTTCTTGATGTGATATCCTGAAAAACAGAATAATTAGAAGCGGTTACTCTTATTTCTTCACTGCTATTTTGTGCCAACAAAATTAAGTGAAACTTGTTTGATTTTGGACTCACCTCCGTCTTCGCCCTCCTCCACTCGCCCATCGGCCCTGACTTCATCAAGACTGTAAGAGACCGGATCGTCAGAAATGTTTTAACAAGACACCTTATTAATTTGGTAAATTTATTATCAAAATGTCTGAGTGTGACAGTTAGATTCTGTCTAATCTGAGTTAGCAATACCAATATGATACAACATTTTCTGTCTTTTGTGGAAGGTGTTTCATTTTCCCCTTGAATTTAGTCTCAGACGATCATACTAGAAGTCAGGTAAACACTGTCATTTTAAAATGAAGAATTCATTTAGAAAAATTTTATTAATGTAGAATGCAAACCACATGTTTCCTTGCAGGTTTTCTGTTTTTGGGTATCAGGCTGAAAGCTCCATCCAATCAGAGCAGATTTCATCCACAGATCCATAATGTTGACCTATAGTAATGTTTCAGTCGAACTTGTTTGTTTTACTCACACATAAATGTTGTGATCATCATGAACACGGTCGAAGTAACACTCGCGCTCCACCAGAGACACCTGCAGGGAAGAAAAAAAGGGAATTTTCCAGAACAATAAAACAGATTTTGCCTTGAAGACCTGAAGCTCAAACAAAAGATCCAATTTTTAAGACTGAGGATTCAAGTCACATGTTAACTTTGACGTAACAGGAACACGGAGAATGTGAACTCCAGTTTCAGGATTTCCTAACTGATCACCTGACTTTCTGACTTGCGTGACATGTGTCTCAGCCAATGACATTGAACCAGGCCAGTACGCAGATTACCTGTTTTAATTGATATAAAATACAAATGTAGTTTTACCCAGAGTATAGAGCGGTGAAGATGAAGATGGTGAAGATGAAAAGGAGAAGGGCCTTTATTGTTAACCCTGAAACACAAATACAAACACAACAACCAGAATACTGATTAAATGAAATATTACCTCAGCAAAGAAAATAAAAACAACAAGCAAGCCAACATCTCAGATATCCTCTGTGATGTCTGGGGCTGAAAGATCTGTGAATTCACCTCTTTTTAAATGCATTTTTAAATCAGAATTTCAGTTAGCCTAGACATTGACAACATCTCTTCTATGTACATATACTTATTTATGTAGTTTTTTACACAGTAGGGTCAGTGCAGGACTAAAAAAGATAAAAACATGTTTTGATTTAGGTTGCTATTTTGTATTTTGTTTAGAAGCTTTTAATGATGAAGAACAGCATTAACCCCATCACAGGACACTATTCAAACCAACAACAAAAACATGAATGAATAACTAAGCGTTGGCGCTCACCTGCGGGCTTAGGTGAGGCCTGACAGCAGCAGCTGTTGGTGTAGAAGGGTGACGGAGGCAGGACTTCAGAGAGGCCGCCCAGTGACTGGGTGAACTGCTCCTTTGATTGACAGGTCTCAGAACAAATCTCCTCCTGGATGAGCAGCTTTGAGGATGGGGCAACTTTGTCAGGAAGGGGCGGGATCTCAGTGTGGTCTGGAAAAGACAAAAAAACTGTGTGACTCTTTGGGAAACCTTTAGATGTTTTCACACATGTTGATATCATACTGTTAATCTGTTGCTCCCATAGACTGTATAAAAGAAGTGGAAGTAGTCATCGTGATGTCACCTGTTGGTTTGTGGACTGCTGTTTTGAAGCCTCGAGTTTGGCCGTTAGGGCGCTGCCATGTTGATTTTGTGCAACTATGGGCAACAGACGTGACCATTTTTGGAAGAGACGGTGGAGCCAACGGCTCCATTTGAAGCTAGCTTACTTGCTTACCTAGGTGCATCTGTAATTCACGTTAACCGGGATGAAACCATGAGCACCAAAAGTCTAAGGATAGTGATAATGATAATGGGATGATAATTTTGTCTAGCTAAAACATGGTTAAAACGAAATGTACTCACCAGAGAAAATGAACAGCCAACTCATAATAAGCCTTTTCAATGGCACTGAGTAAATTTACACAGTGCCATGAGTACAATCACTCTAGCTTGATTGACAGGTCACAGATAGTCCCGCCCTGACGCATATTCTGCTTTATGGTCTATTTTCCTCTAAATGGGACTATCATTTACTAAATGAACATTATGCTGTATTTTTGCAACCAGTGGAGTTGCCCCCTGCTGGTCTTTCAATAGAATGCAGGTTTAAGGGACTTCCACGTTGGCCTCGCTTCTCAGACCGGAAGCTTCCCGCTTGGTCGCTCCATGTTAATGAAAACTACAGATGAAAAATAAACTTCTGGCTAAATCTGGTATATTTACATTGGTCAAATCTGATATGTTCATTAATGTGCACTGTCCCTTTTAAATACATTATAAAAATAAATAAATGAACACTTTCTGTTGTTGCCTCACATTAGAAACGCGAGACTAAACCACTTGGAGGCCTGTGAGGTGGAAGAAGAGATGAAGAGGAGGAGGTTAAAGCATCCTGTATTTTAAGCTAAATTTAAGTGAAAGATCAGAAAATATAGTTTTAATTGAATTGAAAAGGATTAACATGCAACCAACTACAAAGTCCCAGGTTCAAAGGTCAAGAAGGTGCCCCAAATATCTCCAATCTTAGATAATTTGAGTGAATATCAGCTGATATTGCACTGACGTATTGGCATCAACAGACCAGTTTGAAACCAGCACTAACAGAGCAAATCATCCGTTCTCCTAAAAGAAGTTTTGGTTTTAATTGTGTCTGAGATTTCAGCTCACTCCAACACGATGAAGAAAAAAAAACAGCAGCAAAATATATAATAACAGAACCTTTCTGCTGTAGAAACAGTCCTTATGAGGGCTGCCGGTGGATCTGGAAATTTGGACTGAACTGTGGTGTAATTTGGCTGAACTGAAACCTCCTCTGTTACTCACCATAAGTGAAGCTGAGACTGTCGTCCAGCTTGGTGCTGTTAAATTCAGACCAGGATGATTCGTCGAACGGGACTAGGCTTTCCTGGCTGCTCCTAGCCCAGTCCTGGACCGTGTCCTGGTCCTGGTCTTGATCCCAGTTCTGGTTTTGGTTCTGTCCTGTTCTGAATACGCCTCTGAAGACTTTCTCATCCAGCCACGACTGGCAGCTCTCCGTCACGTCACTCAGCAAGTTAGCCAGAGAACTGCGGGGCCTCCGTCTGCGCCGGAAAATCCTGAGAAGTCAAAAACACAAGAACAATGATCCTGATGTTCGACTCAGTCATGTTTCTGACTTATTTTAACTGCTATTAATTTTGCTTCTTTCTTTTTACCCTCCTTTCCCCCAGTTTCCCTTATAAACTCATTTTCCCCTCACTAAATCATCATTGTGTGTAATTTATTCTTTATTGATGTGTCCATTAAATAAACGCAATATAAGTTAATTATCTCAAGTTTTTCTAAAAGTTTGTTTTATAAATGAAGAACAGAATAAGGCTGCAATAAACGATTGTTTTCATTATAGATTAATCTGCTTAATACTTTGTTAAATGTACCTTTTTTTAAATGTATGCCTCTTTGGCACACCAAAAACACATGCAGGTGGGTTTCAATTGACTAATTTTTGTATAAAATGTCAGAAAATACTGAAAAATGTCCATTAAAAGCAGCCAAAAGCACAGGTGACAGCTTCAAATCCAACGCCCAAAGATAAATAGTTTATTTTATCACATAAAACAAGGAATGGCAGGAGATTTTCTAACAAATAAGAACAAATTAAATTGTTTCACTAACCACTATGTGCTATCGCTCTGGAGGTTGTGGCTCAGATGATTCACACCTTGATTCTTTGATTTACTAAACCTACTAATACACCATAATATCAACATACTACATGTTGATTTGAGCTTTGGGACATGGCGCATTATCCTGCTAGAAGTAGCCATCAAAAGATGGGTCCACTGTGGCCATAAAGGGCGTGGTCAGCAACAATACAGGTAGGCTGTCTTGTTTAAACTATGCTCAGTTGGTATTAAGGGGCCCAAAGTGTGCCAAGAAAATATCCCCCACACTATTACTCCACCACCAGCCTGAACTGTTGATCGAAGGCAGGATGGATCCATGCTTTCATGCTGTTTATGCCAAATTCTGACACTACCATCTGAAAAACTTTAATCCCAGTAGATCAGCAGTTTCTGAAATATTACTGTCTCCTTCAGTTATGTGATAGCTCAAAATTAAATTGCTGATCCAAACACCCAATTATTTATAAATGAAAATTATGGAAATATTCAGGGGTGCCTAAACTTTTGCATACGACTGTATGTGTGTACATTGGTATGTTTGTATATCTGCATGTGTATGTAATGGGTACACGGGGTCTGTACTGGTTCCTTTTAGCTGCCTCTGTTGTGTTGTTTTTGTTTTCAACTGTGAGATTTCTTGTATAACACTGACATCATTTATATTTGTATGTAGTTAGTTACATTATTAAAATGACAAAGATTTTTAATGAAATATTCAGAGTTTAATACAGACAGTAAACCTGCAGGTTCATCAACAGAACAAAGAAACTCTTCTAATGTTGATGATGAGGTTTCAATAACACGAGGGTCTCCCAGCAACCCTGCCGGTTGACATCACACTCTGGCTCCTGAACACAGCAGATGTCAAACCTGAGTCATATGCAGCTTTTAAACCTGCTCAACATGTGCTGAACCTCTCTCTCTGATTGGCTTCTGAGAATGACCTCATCACTACAAAGAGAGGTGTGTGTGTGTGTGTGTGTGTGTGTGTGTGTGTGTTTCTTTGTCAGACTGTTTTTGTTAAACATCAGAAATGAACAATATTTGCGTGCGGTATTCAGAGATTCTGGATTTTTACATGAGGGAGGAATTTGTAACTAGTTAATTGCACCTTCTTGTAGAAGCAGAGAATTTTTATGTGTCTTAAAACAACAACTGCAGAGAATCATTAACTCTTAAGGCTGATAAAATGGTTGTTCTCTGCCATTGGAAGATTAACATTCTTTTGATCCCTGTAACAAAGTCCTGATTGGCTCAGCTGCTTTTTCAACTAGGAAAAAAGCTGTCAGTGAACACAACACCACACATAATTGAAAATAATCTGAGATACGGGTGCTGATTCAGAGGTCTGGAACCAGACTTTACATTTTGGTAAATTTAAAACTTTACAACAAAAAAATGCTTTCAAAGAACCTCTCTCAGTTTGAGAGCAGAATCTTCCTGCTGGACAGATGAACATAAATGTTTGCTTTAGAAATTAGTGTGCTAGCTCTACCCTTACCATAACCATCAGAAATGTTAGTACCTAAACCTAAGTCACTGACTTTATGTATGTATGTCGTCCGCCTAGCGGTAACTCATAGCTATCCTAATTGATATAAACCTTACTATCTGAACATGCTCATGTGAAGTTCAAGCATAATAAATATTTTAATATATGTTAGAAAAACATTCAAATAAACTTTTAAAACTGTCCTGCCTGTTGAACAGTTTCACTCGGACTTTAAAGAATATTTACAAATAAAGTTTGTAATCAGAACTGTATTGTAAATGTTTTTTAAACTGCACTCACCTGACCAGGTTCTCCTTGTATGACACGTTGGTTTTGCAGGGAGTCAACGACACGTTGCCGTAGTCATCCCAGGTGAAGCTGTCCTCGGTGACGCTGTAGTATCCGTTGGTGAGGAGGCGCGGAGAGCGGCGGCAGGAGCACGGATCACCGCCATCCACAGACGAGTAACAGACGTACGAGGAATCAGGAGAGAGGAGAGACAGGTCGAGGCTGAGGGAGACACAGACAGGAGGTCAGCATGTATACATACCAGTATAAACCAGTCACTGATCTGGAAGACACTGGGGACATTAAAAGTCATCCAACACTATCAAACTCATGTCAGCATATACTGCACTTTATTCCCAACATGCTAACACAGGAAATGTTATCATGCTAACATGCTGTCTGCATGTATGTTAAAGTAAAGTTCTGCACAGGCCTTTTGAGACCCAAACCTGTCCAGTACCCACTATATTTTAGCTTTATTTCATTTCTTACTGACTGATAGCTCAACAGACCACACTTTATATACTGAGAACAATTTGCACAGAGAATTGTTGTAATAAACATGATCAGAGCGCGAAGAATTACGTAACATAAGGGCCCCAGCTGGACCCAAACCTGATAATCTGTAAGGTCAGGTAGCAGAACTTTGTTTGGTAGATGTTACATGCTAAACATCAGGATGTAAACACCCAACTGTTGTTACCATGCTAACGTGCTGTACTTAGGTTCATCTGTGCTTTGAACTAACATTTGCATTCAACTTGTCTATTGCTGCATTTAGGTCATGGTGGAGTTTAAACAATTACCAGTTTCTGAATTGAGTTCACCTCAGTGTCAAAGATGTAATTACAACTGGGAAACTGGATGTAATGTTTTGCCAGTATGCAGTTTTCCAACCCTCACATGACCAATACAGATGTTGAAGTCACTCTCTCTCAGACTAGCTGCAGGTCAGAGTTCAGTCAGATCTGCCCAGAAAAGGAATCTAATGCATTTAGCCTCTTTCTTCATTTAAATGAGATGAGAGGATTTGTTGTGTGACGGCCTTAAACCTGCACAAAGCAGCGGCGGCTCATTTGTTATTGCTATGAAAACAAACCAGCATTTACTGATTTACCCAACACCTCTGTGGCACGCCGTCCTGAAAAGGTAAAAGAAGCAGATGTTCTTACCTCTGACAGGAGTGATTGGCCCGCAGCCTTCGTTTTATTGGTGAACCTGAACAACAGATAAGATCATGGGAGTCAACAAACAGGTGAAAACCTACACACACGTATGAAACATGTCTGTCCTAGGTTGTTCTGTAAAGCCGAGTCTGTTTCTAAATAAAGACTTTTATCAGTATGAAGAGCTGGAGAACATTCCTGAGGTCTGCCTGGGAAACCACATGAGTAAAAGTACTCTTCTGAACAGAGGTGATGTGATGCTAATAAATACTCTGCAGGAATGTGACAGCCAGTGATGTTGTTTTACAGATTGAAATTTAAATTAATTTTTCAGGTTGTTTAAAAAGTTGTGGCATCAGCCAATGTCAACCTTTCCAGAGCTTTCAACTGCATCTCACTGTCTTCCACTGCGAATGGAATGGGCTTTTTGCCTGTAGTGTGACAACGGTGTGGTTTTGTGCATTTTATATTAAATAAATTTGGAGCTACTCCAAATTCCTCTTTTCCTCTCCTAGAGAGGAGCAGGGGGGTTAAAGATCAACTTTCAATAGACTGCTGAAGAGACCCCAACGGAAGGGGGTTGGGAAAGTTGCTTTCTCTAAGTGCTATCCCTGACCATAAAACTGGCACCTTTTTGATTCCGAAGCTGATAACGCAGTGACTGATTGTTAAACTGACAAAAGGGACACGAACCAGCGATTAGCATTTCCCTGAACAGCCTATCAAAAATGTTATCTGTTAAAATTATCCAGCTTGAATTTAAGGCTGAATTCCCCATTTCCTAAGGAGAGATGGTCGTGGATTAATCTAAGCTTTCCTCATGTAACCTGAGCTCCCCCAAGTGGACGAAATAAGTATTACATACCCTCGTTGGAAATCCCGTTAAATGTATAAATATCCTGACCAATAATGTGACAACTGTTTTCCTGTTACCAAATGCTTAACTTAGAACGGTACAACTGTTCGACCATTGAGGTTTGATTGTGGAAAATGTTTGATTATAATACGTGCAAATAGATTTCTTTTCTTTTAGACATTAAATTTAGAAAGGCAGTCCCTTGGGAAACCTGAAACGCCCTCTGGGGAACCACGCCCCAGGCAACAAAAGAGCGACACGCAACGTCGCTCTCGCTCTCTCTCTGCTCTTCTCCTCCCCTCGTGCTCTTGTCTTCCGCTCTGCTCTGTGGACGCCTCGCCAGGCAACGCCTAAGAGTCGGCCAGCGCAACAGGCCTTTGTTCGCTTTAAGCTACACACGCAAAGTGCCGAGACATCGATCTGCCCCTCTGTTTGTTTTATTTTCTTTCTTTCTTTTGTTTTGTTAAAGTTATCAGTCAGTTAAGTTACACTGGACTAATTCAGGAACGACCAAGTTCCATTTTAAGCTTTTTCGTCAAGCCAACTTCACCGAGGTCAGACCAAGCCACGTGGTCTCGCCAGCGGCAACGAAGGAAACCTGAAAACAGCCGAGTTGCCAGACGGAGGAGGCGTTTTCTTCAGTCAGACACGGAGAACCCCGGAGAATCTCTAGCAAAAAGCCAGGATCGGGCAGCTAGCGTGGGACCAGCAACAGGCCAAAGCAGGCCGTCGACAAGCCGTAAGACCTAATAAACATTCTGTAGTCAAGGATGTCCCGTAATGGTAATATTTCCTTTTAACTCCTAAACTCATAGCTTACTTTCATTAGTTCTCCTCTGCCGTATGAGTCAAATGCTTCCCACAATTGAACCTCCATTTCTCATTGTTCAGCCATTGTTTATTTTCCCTTTATTTAACCACCCTTTTATATCGCATTAGTTAGAGAATAAATTCACTGTAATATAATCAAGAGCTGTGTGTGTTGCCTATTTCTACGTCCCTGCCAAGAGAATTGACCCTTTAGATATGAGACTGACTGACTGATTTAAGATTATTAGCGAACTGATCACTAGTAATAATTGTATAATTATTAAAAGCTACCTAGAGGTCCAGAGACTCTAGGATTATAACAACTCCGGTGGTGCCCTGAAACGAGGAATATTTTTTTGATTTTATGAATTATTAAAATTTATAATTGGGTATTAATTCTCATACATTTATTAAAATTCATAACTAATTTAGCCATGCTACTTGCCTATGTGTTGAGGAAGTGGACTTTGAGAGAAGATTTTTTTTGTCTAAAAAAGCATTCATCAGTGTAGGGCTGACCCCAAACAGTCGAAGAATCGAAGCTTTGATGGGCAGAGCCTGATTCGACTGTCAATCTCACAGTCAAAGCTCCGCAGTGAAACAAGGATCATGCCATTTGGCGATATAGGGGTGATCAATGTCTGATTTTACATAGAACTACCAGTTTTCTCCCAATAAGTAAATATACACCCTATTACAATCTATATTTCAACAGATAAATAACCATACGGGTCGATTGTTAAAGCAGGTCATTACAATCCCTTTTTTATGTTTATTGTTAGGCCCAGCCTCTAGTGGCCGTATGACGGCAGCAAAGGTCGTTTTGCTGCCTAAACCTAACCAAAACCACATGCAACATCACGTGACTTACGTTATGATGCACCTGTTGCTGGACCGGTACTTTCCAACGGTCATATAGTATACTGTATGTCCATTAGGGAAAGGGTCATATACGTCGTTTTGGGAGTCACTGACAATTGGCCAATTCTGCCGTTTAGGTACGAGGGCATGTTGAAATATAAGGTTCTGAAAAGGACTGTGTTGGTCTTGGGTTTTACGGCTTCTTGAAAATCTCGAATTATATGTTGATCAATGCAGGATCAGTGCATCTGTGCACAAAATGACTTTTCTGCATTGGCTCCCCGTCTTTTTCTTTGTGTTACTATTGACCAGTTTGGGAAGTCTACTTTTCCAGAATTCATGTATTTGGATACGGCATGATGTTGAAATTGTGCAACACAGTTTAAGAGTTTGTGAGGAGTATGCAGACACCCTGCTTCGATCTAAAAAATGTATCCACCCACCTAGTGTATATAATTTTATCATTTTTGTGTATAATGTTTACTTTGTGTGAGTAGCTTAAAGGGAACAAAATGTCATCTCATTATAAAACCCTATGCTATAAAATGACAAATAAATCAACCTTGTAACCCTGTATTTTGTATTTTTATGCAACGACGTACTTGTAACGGCCCCGGAGAAGAACAGGGCCATGTTTGTCTGCAGCCGAGCTTCTTCTGTCAATCTGTGAAAGATATCAGAAACCCAACACCAGCAGTGAAAAGCATGCAGCCATTTTTGTTATTGTCAACAAATCTCATGTGCGAGTTTGTCTCTATTTCTATTCTTATGTTTTATGTGTCTTATGTGCTATACAAACAAACTTGCCTTGCCTTTGAAAGGGCTCGGTAATTTCCTAGAACAGCTGCTCGTTGTAGTCTCTATCAACAAACAGGAGAAAATAGTGCATTTGTAGGGGACTATTTCCAGCGGCAGATGAATCCTCTTGTGGTGCTCTACTAAGTATTTGGGGCAGGAGGACGGTGTATGTGGGACTGAGTCAAACCAAATAGTGTGTGTGTTGATGGTGATGAAGGAACATGTCACCCAGTGCAGCAGTGAGGAGAGGAAGAGGAGAAATCAGGCTACCTGTTAGCAGGATACATTTCAATGTTGGTTGGAGTCAAGAAGAAAAATACAGAATAAAGGTCACCAGGCAGGAGAGAGAAAGGAGAGCAGTCTGTTCTTTTAGAGGCATAAATTAAAAAAAAGCTGTTCAGAGATCTGCCCTCCTCCCTGATCTGCTCTAGTAACTAGTAACTTCTTAAAGCTCCATCAGTTCTGTTAATCCCCGCAGAGGTGATCAGAGGAGTTCTCCTCTCCAGCCTGAGCACTCAGGGGATTAACTAAATTAAGACTCTCCAAGTTAATATAAATCAGACTACAAAATTAGTGCAGGATATTTATAATGTTTTTTAAGCCTAACCTTAAAACGTGTTCCCGCTCAGAGCTCGTTGTGGCCTTCAGTATTACACAGTGTTTTGTGTTCTGGTTCTGTCACATCCTGCAGCTGCCTGAGAAAAAATGCAGAAGAAAAGAAAACAGAGAAAACAAAGGGGCTGTGATTCTGAGCTCATGTTTCCTGTTAACTCCTTCTCTGCAGAGAGGAACTGTAACTCTGCCAGTCCCAGTGAAAACCCTGAAGGCTCAGTTTGAGACAGTGGCGAGTGAAGTCACATGTTGTTTCCTGTGACTTCATGTGGACAAGAAACCAGATAATGTTGAGACATCAGAGGCCTGAACCACGAAGGGAGATTAGTGGGTTAACCAGCTGTCTTTAAGTTTTACTGTGGTTATTATTTCTGGTTAATTTAAGAGATTACAAAATCTGTCACATAAATACGGTTTACTTTTACTTTTTATTTTCTGAATATCTGTGTTCTTTCTGAGCTTGATCGCCTGCAGTCAAAGATCTGACAACACTCTGCTGTCTATTGGTCTGTTCTGGTGAATAAATGAACAGATGAACTGGGTCAGCGACAGTTAGTGGGCCGCAAACATAGACTCTGATGTGGTGTGTGTGTGTGTGTGTGTGCGCGTATGGGCGGGGGGGGGGGGGGGGGGGGGGGGGGGGGGGGGGGGGGGGGGGGGTGTTTCGCTCATCGCCCTGTTTCAACTGAAAAATGCTCCTCATGATTTAAAACAACACTAACAGTTTAGAGGCTGGCTCAGTCAGAGGCAGGACAGAACAGCTGGTGATTTAGTTATTAGTGCAGTCAGAGGCTCTAGAGTAAAGGTTATGGAGCCATTCTGAGATATGTTGTTATTATTATATTTTATTTTATTTTTTTAACACACACACACTTACTGTTTTGTTTATGTATTTTATTTTAATTTTTTAATTTTTTTTATTTTATTTTTTTAACACAAACACATACGCTTTGATTACTTTACGTTTAATGAAGTGTATGAGGTTGATTGTTCTTATGTATTATGTATGATGCTTTGGCAATATTGTTGTTACTCATTCATGCCAATAAAGCTATTTTGAATTGAATTTAATTGATAAAGACACTTTGTGACAATCTGACTTCGATATTATTTGCGTAAAAAGGTTAATTTTAACCAAACATACAGTATATTAGCATTCAAGGTCAATATTTATATGACATATTTATTTTCATGGAGGACATTTTGTAATTTTCCAGGACTTGTCTACAAAGTCAAAAAATCCAGTGGTGTACATTTCTTCAAGTACTGTACCTAAGTACATATTTGAGGTATGTGTACTTTACTATGTAGATTTTATTCTATTTCACTACATCTCAGAGGGAAATATTTTACTTTATACTGCACACTGATGTCTTGTTATAGAAAAACTACTCAACAGTATAATAAAGTTGCTAAAAGTAGCTTCCCTTTACATGTTAATGCATCACTAATGATATGATACAGTCTGCTGCCAACATTTCTGTACTTTGATTGCAGAACTTTTAGTTGAGTATGCGTGTGAGCCCTGTAGTGAGATACCTCTCATATCTGAGTGGACTTTAAAATACTAGCAACAGTCAAAGCCTCTCCTTCTTTTAATAAGAACAAATCTCTTCCACACATTGAGGCCACTTTCAGAGTGCAGCATTGTCTGTGTTTGAAGGAGGATAACAAACAATGTGCCTGTAAACTGAAGTTCCTCTTCGCTGTTCAGAACGGGTTTGTATGACAATAACTACCCTGCAGAATTATGAAGAACAAGCAAAGAAACCAGAGCTTTGTGTTCATTAATAAAACAGAGTAGAGACTTGGTTTGGTGGCATCCAGACTATTAATCCTAGTTGAGAATCTGTAAACAGAGACTGGCTGGAAAACCGCAGTTGCAACCTTTCAATATGTTGTAAACTATATTATGTTCAATCTCACAATCTTGAGTTTTAGTTGTTATCATCAAATATATACTGCCTGCTTTTTGTGTTTTCTACATGCATGACCTTCAGAAACAGTAAAAAAAGCTTAAAGATTTGAATTTAAATAATGTGTAAGTTTACGGAAAAATTTCAAACTTCACAATATAATGAAAAAAGATGGTTATTTTGGTTAACAATAATAAAACATCCAAACTCTATAATATATTGGGTAATACTCAGTGAGGTTAAAATATGAGATTTTTAATTATAACCCTAAAACAAAACTGATATTTGATTTTCCCAACTATTTAACCTCAGTACCTTCCATGCTTTATAGTGGCATGTCTTAATTTATTTAATTTCCCCACATTTGTCTCATTTTGGACTCTTCCCAGCCTGTGTTTCCCAGCATCCATTGCAGCAGCAGCAGTCTGTTTCTGTTGGAGCTGCTGATGTTGGAGGAAAATGCGTAGCAGGAAACACAAAAATGGATCAAACCATTTCACCATCCCCAACACACAGCCACACGAGTACCCTGCCTGCAGGGTCTCTGTAGGTCTTTTAAAATATTTTTACAGGATCTTCCAGCAGGTTTAAGATTCACAGAATTGAATTCTTACAGCACTTATTGTCAAATGAGTTGTTAAAAATTTTGTATTATACTTTTATTATTGCTTTAGTGCCACTTATTGTATGTGTGCTGCTAATTTTGAGTTCACAGAGTCCTCACTGTTCTAATAATATTATTATTATTGCATTATAATTGTAATAATAGCCCTATAATATAATATCCTACATAGTGTTTATGCTGCTCTGCTCAGAAAATAATTTATAAAATTTTCTTTCGTGTTTTAAAGAATCCTTTATTATTTACAACAATATTACTCTAATTCCTCAAGTTATTAGACTAACTATTCTATTATATATTACTCACAGTGTCTTACATTGTGCGTATTGTGGCTTCA
The DNA here is from genome assembly GCF_021292245.1 of Micropterus dolomieu. Taxonomy (NCBI): domain Eukaryota; kingdom Metazoa; phylum Chordata; class Actinopteri; order Centrarchiformes; family Centrarchidae; genus Micropterus; species Micropterus dolomieu. The sequence continues at coordinate 1,573,502 of NC_060155.1, read as the reverse complement.
CGCTATTTTTAGCAGCAACATTCCTATAATATTTCCAAGATAAAGTCTGGTATGTCTTTTGGTATCGTCCTGCAATTATAATTATAATATGTAATGCACCTAAGGAAACTGATAAAGATTGCATCTGTCATAATGCAGATAAAGGAAGAAACTTCACTATTAATAACCAAATAACTGGAAAGAAAATGTCTTTGCATGAAATCAAATTGGTTTTAAAATAATGTTAGTTACTTAAAAAGGTCCAGAACGCTATTCGTTGTATATATACAGTATATGTGTAACGTTACGTTGATCTCAGCAGATTCTTCTGTGTAAATCCAGACAAAGAATAACGGGACTGAACTCACCGGTTTGTTTTCCTCCAGGTTTCTCTGCCGCAAGTGAAGAAAAGTCTTCTTCTGGCTGAGGGATTTAACTGTCTGTACTCTTCTTCTTTTTCCCCTTTTTCCACTTTTCTTTTAAAATCTTCAATTTGTCTTCGGGTGAATAAAAACACACAGAAGATCCGAGTCTCAGAGCTCCGCAGCTGTCACTTAGCCTCGCCCACACAAAGGAAACACCACCGGCTGACAAGTTAAAACACACAACAGCAGTTACAATACAGGTTCTGGTCAGGATTTTCAAAGTAAAGGCATATCGCTATTTCAAAAAGCACACTTTTGAAGATAAGAACACTAAACTGTGTTTATCAGTTTGGAAGAAGTAGGCCTATTCATCATTTATTAGTAAATGTAGCAATACTAGAAGTAAAAGTCCTGCATTCAAAAGTATTAACATCAAAATGTATTTAAAGTAGACTTTAAATTTAAATTTAAAGTACTCATTATGCAGAATGTCCCATTTCATATTAATGAACATTGTATTGTATTACTGAATTGTAATCATTGACAGATTAATGTGTTCATCACTTTAGTGTTGCAGCTAGTAAAGGTGAAGATCATCTTAATCACTTTACATACTGCTAAATTCATAATAATATAATATATTTTATTTGTTTACAATATTTCATATTAACAGTCTCATGCTGTATATATAGTTATATATAACTCATAATAAAATGAATCAAATAAATGTACTGGAACAAAAATTAAAATGTTTCCCTCTGAAACATGGGGGAGTAAACATATAAAAGAACACTGAATGTAAAGCAAAGTCCAAGTACCTCAAAACTCCACGCCTGAAACCACCACCACAGCTCCACATCCAGACCCGACAGCTGAGTCTGAACAAACACACACAGGCAGAAGGGCTGACATTATCCTCCTCATGGACTCTAATGGAAAGTTCCTGGATGAAAAGACTTTATTCCCAAGGCACAAAACGGAGAAGATCTGGTGCCCCAACACCAGGAGAGCCCTGGAGCTGTTAACAGTGCCTGAGCTAGGCTCGCCTAGCCACATCATCATCCATACAGGCACCAACAACTTAAGGTCCCAGCAGGACAGACTGGCAGACTCTGAGGAGAGTCATTGAGTAAGCCTCCACCAATTTCCCTACCAGCAAGATAGTCATGTCCACGCTGCTGCACAGGAGAGATTTCCACCCCCACACCATTCACAGAGTGAATATCAGCCTCTCCAGGGACTGTGCCCTCAAACCCAACGTGTTCTTGGTCCGCCACCTGACCCTCCACCTGGACTGCCTGTATGATAACATACACCTGCACAGAAATGCAGTCCCCACCCTTGCTAGGACCCTGAAGGATGTTGTTCTTGGAAGGACCCCACTCCAAGGGGTAACCACACAATGCAGACCCCACTCAGACCTCCAGGACCTCCTAGACCTTCAAGACCATCCAGACCATCTAGACCTCCACCATACATCCACCCACGGCCGTCAGAGAGGACGGCCAGGCCACCAAACCCACCACATCACCAACATCACAACCCACAGCCAACACTACACTGGCCACTGACCCAGCCAGAGAGCCCTCCAGCCTGGAGGTCCTGTACCCCCCCTCATCCCAATGGCAGAACCAAGACTACAGGAGCAGCATTCATCCTATTGGACTGAATTATGCTGCAGCGGTGAGAAGAGCCACAGCCCCGCCCCCCTCTGGTGAACTCAAAGACATATTACACATGCTAAACCTGCTCTGCTTTCGCCTCATATAGCTACATGGTGCAAGAGCAGAGACTCTTAGAGACATCACAATAATTCATAGTTTAGCATGTTGGATATCATTTTAAATGAATAGTAATATAAGGAGAATTCTTAACAGTATTTCACACATGATACACTCTAAAATGTCACTCACACTTTTTTTTCTTTTCGTTTGTTACTAATATTATTTTTTAATATCTAGTTTACTATTATTATTATTTGTTTTTTAAGGTGTTTGTCTAATTTTTGAACAGATTACACTTGGAGATGAAATCGTTTACAATAACATGTTGGAACATTCAAGGTCTGAGATCATCAGCTTTTGGTTTAAAGAGCAGAAATTCAGATTTTAATAGCGAGATAATAGACTCTGACATCATAGTTTTACAGGATGGTGCAGAGAAGATGTTTCCACTGGTCGTCCTCACGGCTACACTGACATTATTATACCATCAACAAAAAATCCCACAATAACCCAAGGCAGAGATTCAGGAGGCCTGATTATATGGTGTAAATCAGAACTGAGCCAGTTCATCACAGTTATTAAAAAAGGAGAATCTTATATACAGTTGAAAATTAACAGATGATTTGTTCTGAGCAACATGTCTACATGTGTGTCATCTATATACCTCCACCAGAACCCCCTACTACAACCCAGATATTTTCTCTATTCTTGAGGAGGAAGTTAACCATTATAAAACCATGGGAAATGTATTAATCTGTGGGGACTCGAACGCTCAAACAGGGGAAAGAGCTGACACTATGAACACCCAGGGAGACAAACACTTACCTGGAAGCACCTGCTTCCCCCTCCCTGAATGCTCATCGCTGCTCTGCCGAGCTGCAGAGCAACGTTACTACACACACACACACACACACACACACACACCGACACACAGACATGGTGAAGGAAGATTGATTCAGCGTAGTGAGCATGGTAGTGAGTGATACAGAGTGAAACTGTAAGTTGTTGTTAGTGACTGTTACTTGCTGAACTTAAGCTACCTTAACCTGAGATAAAGGAAAGGGGATATTTAGTTGGCCATGGAAAACACTAGTGTTGGTAGAGTGAACGCCATTAATATTACCTATCTCTAGTAGCCTATTTCAAAACAATATAAGTCCCCGTAGAATGTTGTTGTCAGTGAAAACTAAATGTCATAATGTCCCTGTTAATACTGTTGTAGAGAGAGAGTATGTAATGTGTTGGAGAGAGAGAGAGAAGTGGGAGATTGGGGGAGCTGATTCTGAAGTCAGTAGTATTCTACAGGTCAGTCTGTGGTCTACAGGTCCAAGGAAATATAGGCTGTTTTGTTTTCTTCTAACAACAGACATTTTCTTCTGCATTCATTGGCTGTAATAAATTAAATAAATATGTAGATGTTGCATAATTAAATTAAATTAAAGTAACCATACAAAAATTTTATCCATATATATACGTAGTAATCATTACTCCAAATATTTTATTCCTTCCACCATCAGGTTATTAAATTCAGACAGTAGTCACTTTAAATAGGATCCTTATCAACAACTTTTGAATGTTTGTTTGTATGCAAACCAAACTACAGAGCAAAAAAACACTCTGATTGAACCAATCCACAGTGCAGTAACAGTAATTAGTGTAATTAAATAGCATCCTTTGAATCTGCAACTTATCTAAGAGACAGGGGAATTCGACTTTACCTTATCACACATTTACATGAGCGGCTGGGTAGCATTTAAGTCACAGCCTACAGAAGAACTCAGTGTGGCCTAAGTGAATTCCCCCCATTTAGCGTTGATGTGTCTAAAAGCTAACATTACCATTGTATGTGGGTGGGACAAGACCCACCCACTTTTTAAGAGCAATGTTATTGGACCCACTCACTTTTACTGTCTGAAATTCAGCGCATCTGTTTGTTCACCTTTCAGAGCATCGTCAATCAAATCCTTGAAGAATGCTCTAATAAATTACCGTTAACTCCATTCTACAGCCTTCACTTTCACACTGCTGAAAAATTTCAAGGACCGCCTTTTTTCACCTACGTAATAATGCGAAAATCAGGAACATCCTGTCTAAAAATGATGCAGAAAAACTAGACCATGCATTTGTTACTTCTAGGCTGGATTACTGCAATTCTTTATTATCAGGCTGCTCGAAAAAGTCCATTAAGACTCTTCAGCTGATCCAGAATGCTGCAGCACGTGTTCTGACAGGAACCAGGAAAAGAGATCACATTTCTCCTGTTTTAGCTTCTCTGCATTGCCTTCCAGTAAAATCCAGAATAGAATTTAAAATCATTCTTCTTACCTACAAAGCTCCTAATGGTCAGGCACCATCTTATCTTAAAGAGCTCATAGTACCTTACTACCCCACCAGAGCACTGCGCTCCCAGAATGCACCTGTGGCTCCTAGAGTCTCTAGAAGTAGAATGGGAGCCAGAGGGTTCAGCTATCAAGCTCCTCTCCTGTGGAACCAGGTTCCAGTTTGGGTTCAGGAGGCAGACACCATCTCCACATTTAAGAGTAGGCTTAAGACTTTCCTCTTTGATAAAGCTTATAGTTAGGGCTGGCTCAGGTGAGTCCTGAACCTTCCCTTAGTTATGCTGCTATAGGCCTAGACTGCCGGGGGATTTCCCATGATGCACTGAGCTCCTCTCTCCTCTACTTTCTCTCCCTCTGTATGCAACCTCATCCCATTATTGCATGTTACTAACACAACTTCTCCCCTTTCTGGTAGTCTTGTGCTTTCTCGTCCCTCTCCTCTCTCCTCCTATCACTTCCTGCAGGTGTTTCTGGAGTCTGGATCTGTGGCTGCGGGTCACCTGCTGCCCCCGTGTTCCTGCTCGACACCCTCTGCTACAACGACTATTGTTACTAGTCCTATTGTTATTATAATCATTAACATTACGATTGTTATCATTAACACTACTATAAATATCTGTGCCATTTTTCATTTAGTCTATAGCAACATCACCTTTACTGTCTGTACCTCTGTGTGTATATTGTGTAGGCTGCCTCCCTCCCCTCTCTCTCTCCTTCCATCCCTCTCGTTTTCTCTCTGTTCCTCTCCTGCCCTCTCTCTCTCTCTCTCTCTCCTTCACACCAAACAACCGGTCGAGGCAGATGGCCGCCCACCCTGAGTCATGGTTCTGCTCGAGGTTTCTGCCTCTTAAAAGGAAGTTTTTCCTTGCCTCTGTCTCCTAGTGCTGCTCTTGGTGGGAACTGTTGGGCTTCTGTAAATAGCATCATAGAGTATGGTCTAGACCTGCTCTTTTATGAAAAGCGCTGTGAGATAACTGTTGTTGTGATTTGGCGCTCTATAAATAAAATTGAATTGAATTGAATTGTCCTCTGCCACCTGAATTTTGAGTTACCCTTTGCATAAATAAAAATATTTCCTCTAATATCTGATGCAGGAAAGACAGAAATTGGTGCAGAAAAATTCACCAGAATGCAGGAAATTAAGTGTTTATTGCTCAAAATTTTCAGGGGGAAGGCCTCAAGACACAAACCTGAAATTTGAATTCAGGAATCATGATAGAGACTATTGTTATTGTATACAAAACACAACGAAATGCAGTTTGGAGCAAAACAATGAACCAAGCAGCTATAAAATAGCATATAAGCAATAAGCAATGAGGATTTCTATAAAATAGTGTTAAAGAACATCACATCTTGTTCTCTTTATATATATATAGGCTATATATATATATATATATAAAAAAACTCCTGGAGAAGGACCCACCCACATTTGTCGTTTGTTGACGCCCATGTAACACAGTAACTTGGGTTCTTCACTGGTTGTTGACATAACTGTAGTTCTAATACAGTAACAGTCTAAGTAAGTAAAAGGTGCGAGTGCAGAGATTTCTCAAGCACAAGTTATGCATACCCCGTCTTTCAATCCTAGTGACGTCCCTGAGCGCCACCTAAAAAAAACTCAAACATTTGCACAGCAACTAATGAGAAGATGCCAAAGTACCACCCATAATGTTTGATTGACAGGTGACCTCTGTGCAGTGAAGAAATGCCACAATCAGCTCTCAGCAACAAACATGACGACAAATTAAATTTAAGGATTAAAACAGAGAATTTAACCTACTTTCCCTCAAATAACTTCTGACTATCTGAGTTCACAAAACTCAGCAGTGTCTCCAAAATCTAAAATTCGAAGCCCAGCATAGAGAGGCTGAGTGAATATGGTCTGGACTCTGTGGAGGAGAGTCATGGTTTCAGAGACGCTGTAGAAGGACAGAATACCTGCTCTGTGATCCAGGTACACTCCTACTGTGGGGGACCAAGGACCTGAGACGGGAGTTTGGACTTCGTTGTACAAGATGTTATAGCCGTTTTTGTCACACCTTAATGTCCAAGATTTGTCATTTTGTCCAAATTCACATTCAATGGCTCCCCCTGCTCGCTTGATATTCTTGTATGCGACTGCTACACAAACTCCTCCCCCTCTCCACTCCACCTCCCAGTAACAACGTCCAGTCAGACTCTCTTTACTCAGGACCTGACAACATCTAGTGAATCTGTCTGGGTGACTAGAATAACACTGTGCTTCTCTCATTCCTGTTGCCTTTCTGTTCCCCTCAGATAACAACAGTTTTGTGTAAGCTGTGTTTGGATCCAGTGTGATTTCACGTGAATATTTTAAGAATCCAGCTCTGGTCTTGGGCTCTGGTTGTAAATGTGGCAATAAAACATCCACTTCAGTCACTGTCAGTGAGACGTTTGTCCATTTCTTACTCAGAACATCCTGTAGTTTATCTCTGACTTCTGACACAGCCGCTGTCACATCCTCAAAGTAGCGCAGAGGACGTTTCTTGATGCTGGATGAGTCTGTAGATTCACTGAGTGCTGACACTGAGGGGTAGTTGTGTAGAAACTGGTTGTGATCCTCTGTGTGTGAGAGCTGCTTCAGCTCAGCGTCTTTCCTCTTCAGCTCAGTGATCTCCTGCTCCAGCTTCTCCTGAAGCTCTTTGACTCGACTCACTTCAGTTTCCTGCTGGGATCTGACCTGCTGCTTCACATCAGAGCGTCTTTTCTCCATGAGACGGATCAGCTCGGTGAAGATCTTCTCACTGTCCTCCACTGCTTTATCAGCAGAGCCATTGATAGCCTCCAC
>NC_060155.1:1557871-1566186 GCF_021292245.1 Micropterus dolomieu | reverse complement strand
ACAGCCACAAGATCCAAGAAGAACAAAACTACAGGGGAGGAGGAAAAGAAGGTCAAACGCAACAACATTGTGATTCCATACGTGTCTGGAGTATCAGAGAAACTCAGGAGGATTTTCAACAAACATAACATCCCTGTGTTTTTTAAACCCAAGAACACACTAAGACAGATGCTGGTACACCCCAAAGACCGCACACCAAAACACCAAAACTTCATCTGACATAAGCATTTTCCCAATCTAGTTACAAAAAGGATTGAATGCAGTACTGGTTTAACTGGAGAAGTTTTGATACTACTTGGTACTGGGCTATTTCGATCAATACCTAGGCACCTTGGCATTCCTGTAGAGAAGGCTCATTGCTTCTCACACATGAGTGTTCCCATTTATTGTGATGAACATGGGTCTCGTGACCTTCATCTTTTCCTTGACTTTAGCACATAAACAGAATGTACTTTCTGAGACTGTCATCCTCATGCAGCACATGAACAAGCACATTCTTATTAAAATGATTACAAGTGATGTTGCAATAAATCTTTTATTTTTTTAATAGTTTGATGCAGGGAAATTCACGATTATTTTCAGAATGAGCCTAGATAACAAAATAATGGGGTCAAAGTCAGATAGAAGTTTAGAAAAGGTGGGCCTTGCAGTAAGGCCCAGAAAAGGAAGAGGGTATATAAATGAGTGATTTTTGAGGATCAATAAGAAAACCTCTTGAGCAAAGCAGGCTGTTTAGTGGACTGACAGATTCCACCCTGGACAAAATAAGTCGCAAGAAGTTTCAATCAATTCTGGATTCAAACTTTACAACCCAGGATGGTCTGGCTGTGAGGTGACAGTGCTAAACACTGAACCAACATGACAACCTCATTCTGAAGTTTCATCTTGATGAAAATCAACAACAATAAATGAAATTAGCCACAACTTCACAATATCTGTTTTCTTATGTGAGTCAGTTAAACTTCTTCACACCCAAACTTGACCAAATGAATTGTGACTTTTTTAAGTCTGTATAATAAATCCTCTTTAGTGATTATTATCTGTTAAGTGACTGTTGTTCAATGTTCTTCTTGTAACTTCATCTACACAGTTTGTTTGATCAGAATCTCATCTATGTCAAAGAAAATAATGAATGGTCTCTTCCTTTCAAATTGCGTTTATACAACTCAGCAGTGTCTCCAGATGACCAGTAATAAAACCAAAGTCCAGCATAGAGAGGCTGAGTGAATGTGGTCTGGACTCTGTGGAGGAGAGTCATGGTTTCAGAGACGCTGTAGAAGGACAGAATACCTGCACTGTGATCCAGGTACACTCCTACTGTGGGGGACCAAGGACCTGAGACGGGAGTTTGGACTTTGTTGTACCAAAAATTTGAACTGTTTCTGTCACAATATAACGCCCAAGATTTGTCATTTCGTCCAAAACCAATTTCATTCAAGCTCCCTGCTCGCTTGATATTCTTGTATGCGACTGCTACACAAACTCCTCCCCCTCTCCACTCCACCTCCCAGTAACAACGTCCATTCAGACTCTCTTTACTCAGGACCTGCAAATACATAGTGAATCTGTCTGGGTGACGAGAATAAGACTGTTGTTGATTCACTACTGTTGCCTTTCTGTTCCCACCAGATAATAACAGACATGTGTTGGCTGTGTTTGGATCCAGTGTGATATCACATGAATATTTTAAGAATCCAGCTCTGGTCTTGGGCTCTGGTTGTGACAGTAAAACATCCACTTCAGTCACTGTCAGTAAGACGTTTGTCCATTTTTTACTCAGAACATCCTGTAGTTTATCTCTGACTTCTGACACAGCCGCTGTCACATCCTCAAAGTAGCGCAGAGGACGTTTCTTGATGCTGGATGAGTCTGTAGATTCACTGAGTGCTGACACTGAGGGGTAGTTGTGTAGAAACTGGTTGTGATCCTCTGTGTGTGAGAGCTGCTTCAGCTCAGCGTCTTTCCTCTTCAGCTCAGTAATCTCCTGCTCCAGCTTCTCCTGAAGCTCTTTGACTCGACTCACTTCAGTTTCCTGCTGGGATCTGACCTGCTGCTTCACATCAGAGCGTCTTTTCTCCATGAGACGGATCAGCTCGGTGAAGATCTTCTCACTGTCCTCCACTGCTTTATCAGCAGAGCCATTGATAGCCTCCACCTCCTGTTGAAGCACCTTCACATCTTTCTCTCTGTCCTGGATTCTCTGCTGGATGTTTTGTCGACTCACCTCGAGCTCTCTCTGCCTCTCGGTCCTTTCTGCTGCAGCTGAGACTGTGTCGTGGCCTTTATGTTCATCCACAGAGCAGAGATAACAGATACTCTGCTGATCAGTACGGCAGAACATCTTCATCACCTCATCATGACGAGAGCAGATGTTCTCCTGGAGCTTCTTGGAGGGCTCCACCAGCTTGTGTTTCTTTGACGAAGTCACCTCATCATGACGCTGGAGGTGTTTCTCACAGTAAGAAGCCAGACAGACCAGACAGGACTTGAGGGCTTTCAGTTTTCTCCCAGTGCAGACATCACAGGCCACATCTTCAGGTCCAGCATAGCAGTGATCAGCAGGAGCAGCTTGGAGTCCAGTCTTCTTCAGTTCTTCCACTAAATCTGCTAACATGGTGCTTTTCACCAGGACAGGCCTCGGTGTGAAGGTCTGCCTACACTGAGGACAGCTGTGGATTTTCTTCTCATCCTGTTCATCCCAGAAGCGTTTAATACAGTTCATGCAGTAGCTGTGTCCACAGGGAGTAGTCACCGGATCCTTCAGTAGATCCAGACAGATGGAACAAGAGAAGATTTCCTGGTCCAGCTGAACTCCTTTCTGCGCCATTTCACCTCTCAGTGGCAATGACTGTCTGAGTTTCACTTCCTTAGAAGTGAAACTACATAGAGCTCTGATCCAAACAGCATGTGTTTCTGCAGCGAATGGGGTCTGTCAGCTCCTGCACTTTACCACATGTTGGTCACACCCATCTTCAAACTGTAGATCTGAAGGGGAGGGAACAAGGAAGTGTATGGACAGAGTGCAGGAAGAAGAAGGAGGGGTAAACAAACTAATAAACTGGTAATTCATTTCAAGAAGAAGAGCAGCTCTATGGATTTGAATCTTGTTTCTTCATTTACTATGAGCCTCAGTTAAAACTGCTACCCTAAGTTTTTAGTTGTAAAATAATTCTTCAGGCTCCTCAGGCTTTGCTGATGGCTCCAAATTTATCCAACTCTTCTATAACTTCTGTTCAGTTTTCTTTTACTGGTTAAAACCATTTGATTGACAATAATCAAACTAAATTGTCAAAAAATATTTAAACTGCTGTATAATCATGTTCTCACTGCTTGTTAATGTAAATAAAGGAAGGCAAACCAAAGTCATCCCTAGTTAACAGGATGAAGGCGCCCTCTTGTGTTGTGTTGTGTTTCCACATTTCAATTATTAACCTGTTGTGATGTTCACTGCAGGAAGACATGGAAAAACTTCACTGACTCCTGAGCAGTTTCAAACAACATCAGTAAAAACAAGTTTAAATATATGTAATATTACACTATGTCAGTTTGTTGTGAATAGTATGTGGTAATGTAGGTTAAAATATCTCTGACTTGTTGAATTCTGGTTAAACAACATGGAAATACTTGTAAACAAATGTAAAGAATCATATATTCACTTCATGATCATATGGCTGGATCTGATATAGGCTGCACATTTTTGATTTGTTGTTAAAATACAGTATTTCACTTGTTGTAAAAGCGGAGTCTCTCACTAGTTGAGTGACGACTGAGAAAATGTCTCAGGAACAACATAAATCTCCAACCATAAATTATTGTCATGATGATCAAAAATGATGTGGGGAATATTCTTTATTCATATTATTGATATGAAGAGAATCTTTTTAATCATTATGGAACTTCAAGTTCAGCCATCAGACAGAATTTGTTATTAGAAGTCATCCAAGGTGGGTTAAAACTTTGGGGCAACTGGACTTGGTTCAAGATATTCAAAGATGTTTTGCCATAAATACAACCTACTCTCCTTAAGCTTGACTTCTATACTGGAATCAGTGATGGTTGTTGTTGGAAAGCTGGCACGGTTCTTAACTTCGTTCTTGTCCAAAACTGTGCCACTGAATGCCTAAAAGTCACACCTCTACACATGCCTGACCACTATTTCAGTCAGTTCACAGTATGCCCACAGGAACAGCCCAGTGTTCCAGCACCGTTTGTCTCACACCTCCGCAACCTGTCTCCCATTCACTTTGCCTTAGTAGGTAGGTAGCTTCCGCTCTACATCCCCTCACAATCTCTGTGCTCTACACTGAGCTCATGCCTGAATTGCCTGTGTCCTGTATCCACCAAACCTGCTCGCCCAAACCAGCCCGACCCTTGGCTAACTGGTACCATCCATAGGCTGTGCACTGATCTCAGAGCCACTGAAAGAAAATGGTGAAAAACCGGAGACCCTGCTGACCTTGAGGGCTACCAAATGCTCCTATCCTCCTTCTCAACCAGTCATTGTGGAATGCAGTGCTGCTAAAACTGCATTCCATAATGACAGAATTGGCTCAGGAGGTAGAGCGGGTTGGCCGTTAATCAGAAGGTCGGCAGTTCAATCTCGGCTCCCCCAGGCTGCATGTTGAAGTGTCCTTGGGCAAGATGCTGAACCCCGAATTGCCCCTGGCGGCCGTTCTGCCAGTGTATGGCCAATGGTGAATGCAGATGTAGTGTAAAAGCGCCTTGAGTGGTCGAAAAGACTAGAAAGGCGCTATACAAATACAGAGCATTTACAGAATTAGCAGTGCCACTGACTCAGGCAAATTATTTTCCACTTTTAAAGTGCTACTAAATCCTCCTCCACCTCCACCACCCACAAACCTGTCCCTACACACAAAGCAATCTCAGTCCCAGCTGTTCTCATCTGTGACACCCAGTGTTGGGGTAGTTACTCAAAAAAGGTAATGGATTACACATTACTAGTTACTTTTTTTAAAGTACTTTACTAGATCACTCACTGTTGAAAGTAACTAGTTACACTACTTTTTGGATTGCTGCGTAACATAATCTGTGATGCACAATAATAATAAAGATAAACCTCATATATGCCCAGATCAACACAAATCCTTATTATGAGGACATACACAGAATCTCTCTTTTATGTTCTTTAATTCTACAAAGCTAACAACAAAGTCGTGAACATCAGCCCAACATTTGTCAAGAGAAGAACAAGGCTAGGTGAGTACAGTAGCCTACCATAATGCTTAAAACGTTTTTGGACATTTCATTGGAAACATTTATTTCTGTTCTCCGTGAGAGGGAAGAATTTAGAAACTTGCGTGGAGACCCCAGCTGCAGTAGTCCATGGATCATGCGTAATATTCATCCAGCCAGAGGGAACAATCAGGAACCGTTCATAGCATGTCGGTCATATAGCAAAACAACCCGTACTGGAGAGGGAGTGGGACGGTGGAGTGTACAGGGCCAGGAATTTGCATTTGAATTTGCATCTGGGGTGAATGTAAACAGCAGCAACCAGATGATAATATGAGTTTCATCTTCACTTCCAACATCTGGGAAACAGAGTCCATCCTGACTGCAGCTGTGCACTAAGCATCATCAACAGTCCACTTCCTCTCATCTTGCCAGAGTACAGAGTCCAGTGCTTGATCCGCTCTGATGCAAAGACTCTAATTCACGCCTTTATCAATTCAAATTAGCTTTATGGGCATGTATGTGTAACAACAATATTGCCAAAGCATCATACAAACTACATAAGAACAATCAACTCCATACATTTCATTAAACAAGTAATTAAAGCGTATGTGTGTTTGTGTGTGTGTGTGTGTGTTTTATTAAAAATTTAAAAAAAAAATTTTTTAAATTATAAAATTAAAATATATTAAAAATTAAAATAAATTATATAAATAAAACAGTAAGTGTGTGTCTGTCAAAAAAATTAAAATATATAAAAAAATTTTATAAAATAAATAGATAATACCGTAAATGTGTATGTGTGTGTATATTAATAGACAAAAAATAAAGACATTAATTAATTGATTTAAAAAATAATAATAATAATAATAATGTTTTTAAAAAAAAATCAGTATCAAATGTAAAAACAAAACAATTACTAAAATATCTAACAATCAAAATAATAATAATTTGAGAATTTGTACAATTATTTATCAATCAGATTACTGTAATGCCCCTCTCCTTGGTGTACCCACTTGACTGTTAAACAGACTCCAATATGTCCAGAATTTGGATCTGCATGAGTTCTCTGCCTCAAGCGCACATGGGAGCGCATCACCCCAACCCTTGAGCAACTGCAGTGGCAACCAATTAAATACCGCATCTGCTTTAAAAATACTTCTTCTTGTTTGTCAAATTTGTCCATGGCCTAGTGTAATCAGCTCCGAGTTGTACTGCATGGTCCTGACTTGAACCAATGACCTCGGGTATGGAAGGCAGAAGTACTGCAAGGAGGCTAAAACCCATGGGCACTAGCGTCAGTCGCCAGTGCATCTCTTAAGGTTTTGGGGAGTGACGTTTACTCACTGTACAACCTTGCTGGCTTCTGTTACATTAGCACCTCCCTACTTATCCAAACTACTCCGTCCCTACACACCTTCTCACTCACTACATTCCTCAGATGCCTATCCACTCTGCACTCCCCCCTCCAGGCTCCACACTATGGTTCAGTGTGCCTTCAGTGTGGCTGGCCCTAACCTCTGGAATGCTCTGCCCCATGCTCTGTTGGTATTTACATAAGCCTTTCCTGGTGTTTTGTAATATGTATACTATGAATGTGTTTCTATATTCAATGTATTTCATGGCTTGTTTTTCCTTTCCTTTTCCTCTTTTATCTTTTCCCATATTACCTGGTTTTTGTAAAGTGTCCTTGTTTGATTTGAAAGGTGCTGACAAATAAAATGCATTATTATTATTACTATTATTTAACCTCTGTGGGGTCGTTATTAAGGTGATGGATAGAGCTTGGTTCGTTAGTTCTCCTGGCTGTTGTAATGACAGCCGTTGGAGGTCATTGGATTCACCTGAGGCTATCGTCGGCATTGTCACATGAGGCCAAATGTGATTGTTCAATCTCCTGGAAAGGAAAGAAAGAAAAGCATATTAAGTGGGAGATAAGTGGTGTTGCAGACCTCCTACCCAATTGAGAGATGGTTTCTCTATTCTGGTGTAAATGGCCTCTTTCAAACCATCTGTCCTCCCTTCCAGAATATGTACACTGTTGTCCTCAAAAGAGTGTCCCTTATCCTTCAAATTTTAGTAAACTGCTGAGTCTTGACTTGAGGAGTTGGCCCTTCTGTGCTGACCCATGTGTAGTTGTTGCTTACTTTCCCCAAATATACAGGTCTGTGCATTCCTCAGTGTATTGGATAATGTACGTAGATTGCTTTTATTGAGTTTGGATATGTGATCTTTCAAATGGACCAATAGCTGTCTGAGTATTTTCTTGGGTTTAAAAAACACAGGGATGTGGTCATTGTTGAAAATCCTCCTTAGCCTCTGTGATACTCCAAACAAGTATGGAATCATGCTGTTGCTCCTTTTACTGTTCTTTTACTCATCACCGCTAGTGTTGGTGTTCTCCTGGATTTTGTAGCTGTCACAAAGGTCCAATGTGGATATCCACAAGCTTTTTCATCCTTCGGGTGTCTATGTTAGAAGTGCAGGTCTTTGTCTGTAATATATAAGACTGTGTATCATTTAACATTTTATGATACCAGTACCAAAACCAGTACCCTTAAAGTAATAAATGTCACCTGTTGAAGGCATAGTAGTTGATTGGTATTATTATTTTATTGTTGTAATGAACAAGCAATGTGATCTATTTTCATTTCTTTTTTATTGTTTGAAATAACTGTATCAGATCACTACTTATCCTAATTATGTCATCCATGTTAAGTATATCAGAGACAGTTTGGGAGTTTTTTTGTAGCTATTTGAATAAGAGAGGAGGAGAGAAATAGGCTAGTTTATTGACCTCGTGAGTTATTTGACCCCTAGCTTGTGCTCCAGTGGGTGGTGGGAATCGAAGAGTAGATATTGGTCTGTGTGTGTGGGTTTTCTGTACCATGATTTCATCTGGATCCAGTTTTAGTCCTCGAACTTTGTTTACAAAGTCAATGGAGTTTTGGATGTGGTGAGGCGATTTCCCTTTCCCACCAAGGGAGCTAAGATGGTAGAAATGTGTTTGGCAATGTTGTAGGTGACCGAGTTAATGCTGCTGATAATCGGCCTGAGTGGGGCTCCTTCTTTGTGTATCTTGGGTAGTCCGTAAATGCATGGAATGGCTTCTCCAGGATACA
>NC_060155.1:1556565-1557851 GCF_021292245.1 Micropterus dolomieu | reverse complement strand
CCTGTCCTCTTCAATGTGTACAGCACAGTCCAGGAAGGCCAAACTGTTGTTGTGAACATCTTCTCGTGTGAACTTCATATTACTGTCCACAGAGTTGATGTGTTCTGTGAAGGCTTGCACTTCCTGGCTTTTTATTTTGACCCAGGTGTCGTCCACATATCTGTACCAGTGGCTCGGTGCTATTCCTCTGAAGGAGTTGAGGGCTTTATTCTCCACTTCTTCCATTTAGATGTTTGCCACAATCGGGGATACCGGTGAGCCCATGGCACAGCCATGCTGTCTGTAGAATCCTCCGTTGTACTGGAAGTAGGTGGTGTTTAGACAGAGGTCGAGTAATTTACAGATTTGGCTGAGGCTAGTTCTGTTGTCCAGGGTGTTGTCTTGTGTTAGCCGTTTCCTAATGGTTTCTACTGCCTCTATGGTGGGGATGCAGGTGAACAAAGAAGTCACGTCATAGGTTTCATCTGGATCCAGTTTTAGTCCTCGAACTTTGTTTACAAAGTCAATAGAGTTTTGGACGTGGTGAGGCGCGTTTCCCACCAAAGGAGCTAAGATGGTAGAAATGTGTTTGGCAATGTTGTAGGTGACCGAGTTAATGCTGCTGATAATCGGCCTGAGTAGGGCTCTTTCTTTGTGTATCTTGGGTAGTCCGTAAATGCATGGAATGGCTTCTCCAGGATACAAATGGTAATATTGTTCACGGGTGATGGTGTTGTCCTTCTGTAACTGTTGTAGACATTCTATGGCCTTTTTCTTGTATCCGCTGGTTGGGTCTCGTCTCAGTTTCTCATGTGTCCATTAGTAGTGTGTTGACTTTGTTCTGGTAGTCCACTGTGTTAAGTAATACCGTGCATCTTCCTTTGTCAGCAGGTAGGATAGTGATGTTTTGATCCTTGCTCAGAGATGTCACAGCCTTCCTTTCTTGGATGGTGAGGTTGGAAGGGGGGTCCTTCGCATTAGAAAGGGCTGCAGATACCTTTAGTCTGAGCTGTTCCGCTTCTGTTTCGGTTAATTTGTTTTTCCTAATGGCCGATTCTGTGGCTGTGATGAGGTCTACTATAGGTATTTGCTGTGGTGTAATGGCGAAGTTTAATCCTTTGGCTAGAACGTCTTTCTCTGGTTGGGTGAGTTCCCTATCAGACAAGTTTTTCACCCATCTGTTGTCTGTTTCAAGTGTTGTGGGGTTGTTGTCCTTTCTCCTCCAAGACAATTCTCCTGTTCTGTTAGTGCAGCTCGCTCTGGACTGTAGGTTTTGGAATTTCCAGGTCTGTCTTTCTTTGCTCTTG
>NC_060155.1:1556140-1556545 GCF_021292245.1 Micropterus dolomieu | reverse complement strand
TAGTGTGTTGACTTTGTTCTGGTAGTCCACTGTGTTAAGTAATACCGTGCATCTTCCTTTGTCAGCAGGTAGGATAGTGATGTTTTGATCCTTGCTCAGAGATGTCACAGCCTTCCTTTCTTGGATGGTGAGGTTGGAAGGGGGGTCCTTCGTATTAGAAAGGGCTGCAGATACCTTTAGTCTGGGCTGTTCCGCTTCTGTTTCTTCAGAGGAACAGCACCGAGCCACTGGTAAAGATATGTGGACGACACCTGGGTCGAAATTAAAAGCCAGGAAGTGCAAGCCTTCACAGAACACATCAACTCTGTGGACAGTAATATGAAGTTCACACGAGAAGATGTTCACAACAACAGTTTGGCCTTCCTGGACTGCGCTGTACACATTGAAGAGGACAGGAGCCTGCAG
>NC_060155.1:1544372-1556120 GCF_021292245.1 Micropterus dolomieu | reverse complement strand
TAATTTGTTTTTCCTAATGGCCGATTCTGTGGCTGTGATGAGGTCTACTATTGGTAGTTGCTGTGGTGTAATGGCAAAGTTTAATCCTTTGGCCAGAACGTCTTTCTCTGGTTGGGTGAGTTCCCTATCTGACAAGTTTTTCACCCATCTGTTTCATGTGTTGTGGGGTTATTGTCCTTTCTCCTCCAAGACAATTCCCCTGTTCAGTGCAGCTTGCTCTGGACTGTAGGTTTTGGAATTTCCGGGTCTGTCTTTCTTTGCTCTTGTTGTGCTGAGATAGCTGTGCTTTCTTGATGAAGTCCATGACCTTTCCCAGTGCTGTACTGGGCAGATATGTTTCTAGTTTGTGGTGTATGTTGTCCAATTCTTTGTTCAGGGCTTCAATTGTGAAATGTATCTGTCTCACTCTCTCATTCAGTAGCTGGTGTTGCGCTTTCTCCAGGATTATTCCGGCTCTGTGTCCTTTTACCGTGGAGCCTAAGTGTAGGCTGTTGGAAATAAGTTTGTGCTGTTGGCATCTCAGGTTAAATCTTAGATGGTTCCTGTAGTCTGCAATTTTCCTGGCTGTCCTTTCATACTCTATGTTTCCCTGCAGAGTTTCCCTGCCAGTCAGTCAGAACTGAAGAAGTCCTTTGGATGAGGGACGAAACGTCTTACAGTATCTTCAACCAAGTCCAGTTGCCCTTGACTTTAACCTTCGTTGGATATTCTGAAAATGTAACTTTAAATTCTCATATCTTGCTGTGATATAATCCTCTTGTCTAATTCACAGAACTTCAAAGGACATAATGTAACTGTACCGAAAGACAAAAAGCAAGAGATCACATTCAAATGTGTGAATGTATTTAAAGTCAATCTGTCATCAACACAAATGCACGTAGGAATGTTCAGCATTGGTTTATTTCTACGTTCTCTTTCCTCTCTTTTTGCTAGAAAACTGCTAGCCCAATGTCTAGCAACACTAGTGCATAATCACAAATTTGCGACGCAGAGAGGCCTCATTGCCTGAGGATAGCCATAACTCTTCACGTGTGGACATACACAGACCGGTCGGGGCAGGATAAGTGACGTGATAAATCTACCATAATGACTCATTTTTTATATCCCTCTGTCATGTTAATCTATATGATGAACATTATGTCGGCAACGTGCCATCTGTCTATGAAGGTATTATTGGGGCAAAACTACTGAGCACCTGTGACAGTGGAATTTATAGTTGTACAAAATAGACACAGTAAAATTTCACAGACTTGTAACAGCAGTTGAAGTTACTGACTTGTGTTTGTGCTAGAAAAATATCCAAGAAATAATTTTTTTTGTGCACGTGTCCAACTCTCATTGCATGAATTAACATACTGATTTGCACCATATTCACTGTGGCATCAGTGTTTCGTCACTAGGGTTAATACATAGGAAGAAGAAGTACAAGCAGCAGTAGTACTAGTAGTAGTAGTTGTTGTCTGGCTTATCATTTAGCCCAAGAGCTGACAGAGCGTGTCGGCCACCGTAGCTTCTCCTACGTGCTTGGAAAGAGAGGGGGGAGCGGTGACTATGCTGTTGGTTGCAATTCGCAACCCTCACCACTAGATGCCACTAAAACTTATACACTGAACCTTGCAACTCTTACATTTAACGTGAAGTATTTTCACATGAAATAAGTTACTTTGCTGGTAGGTGCTGCTGGATTATATGGAAAGTGACAAACGTAATGTTTAAACTTCTGTGAGGTGAAATATAACTACGACACAGAAGTATGGATGTTCACCTGCTATAACCTTGTCGATGTACTACAGAAAACTGATTTAAAACTAGTTGTAGTTTTTTTGTGTTTGCTGCAACACACTAACTTTTAAAGCGTGTTTAACACGCACAGTACAGCCTCAGAATAAACGTGCATCACACTAGTACCTCATCACTAATCTCATCGTGCAAGTTTGTGGGACATAGCAGCATTCCCCATCTTTCCACGATCAAATTTATTTATAAATTATAAAACATGAAATCTATTTTAAAAAAGGGTTTGTAAATGGTTTATTCGGTCAGAAATGCATTTAACGCTTTTGGCTTTAAGGGTACATTATCATATTCTTATCTCAAACTTCTTTTTTGTATGTGTCTGTTTTTTGCATGAGGTTGCTCATTTGAGCTTTCCAAATTGGATTCATGATGGATCCTTGCTTAACTTAACCGGGGCACTGATTTAAGTATTTGCGCGCACACACGTTGGAATAGCATTAATTTACCATTTCTGTCTCCACTTATTATTAACATTAGAGTATCTTACAGGTTTTAACATTTGTTTAAAAGTGTAATTTAAAACATAAATACACTTACCAATCACAACACAAAAGAGCGGCACAATGCAAATGTAATATAAAGCTTCCATACCTTATTCTTTAAGTCCTCAAAAATAAATTGTACCGCCCAAAGTAGGCCACATACAAAGAAAAACAATGCACTTTCAAAATGTAAAGTACCCACAAAATTTAAATAAATGAGCCTGTGTGGACAGAATACTACATTGACCAAATTGTGCACCACCAAAGGCAACACTGTCACAATATTTGCCACCATCATTCTCTCCTTGGACACACCAATGGCTCAGGACAAAGCGATGGCCTATGACAATATGGATGTTTGTGTCTGATGACATGGCTGATGGACAGATGGCTGGAATACTTTCTATGTGAGCTGTGAACCATGTAGAAGAAGCTATACTGAAAGTACAGGGTGAGTGATATTTCTCCGGCAGCACCACCATCGCAAAGACCTGAGGAGTGCAGAGTCAGGCTACAGGTCCAACAAAGAGGTGTGGTGATACAAAAACTCTGACTGGTCGCTCTGCAGATGAAAGCCTAAAGTAGCTGTAGCTACTCCTTCATGTAGTAAATGGTTGATGGGATGTCAGCCTGGGATTCTCTGGGCTGCTCTTAGTCAGGGGTAGGACAGGGGATGCTGTCCTGAAAACTGTCTCTCTTTGATACCTACAGGTCATCATCACTCCAGAGCACAGCACACCCAGGAGCTGCGTTTGCATGATGTGATTGGACACTACTTTAGACTTCTCTAGTGTCTCTTGAGGCATTCACTTTGCAGCAGGATGCAATATCCTGGTGGTGCAGAGGTGGAATTTCTAAGGGAGCATCTTCTGCTAACTGCTTAAACAGGCATTTGAAGGGCATTTACTGTATTTTTATTATGTAGGATAAAGGTTCTTCTCCAAACATACCAATAAACATAAAAGCAAAACAATGTTAAATTGTGTTAGACCTAGCACAACAGCCAGTGATGCATTAAAAGGGTAACAGAACACCTTTGGGACTATGTTTGTGAAGTTCAAAAGCTTGTATTTTTTTTATCCTGTGTGTATAGATAAAAAGTGTATTTAACAAAATGAAGAAAAAGGGCCCACAGTTTACCAATCTGCATTAAAAGGCAACTATTGTAGCCTAGAAATCTAACTAGATGTGAGAAGACAGAAATAATATCATGCAACAAAGGTTTTAGGCTGAATTCAAATCCAGAGTATGACAGCATAAGCCCCAAGGTCACCCTGGAAGAGATTTGTACCCTTTCATTTTCAATCTGTCACATGCCAGTGGGTTTGAATATAAACCTGCATACTCCTGGGCTTTGATAAACCTCATACCTGATCTTCTGCATGTAAAGTTGACTTACTATGAACTTTACTATGAATATATGATATGATAAATAGTAAACTGCATACATTTAAACTGAACCAGTTACTTCTGTTTATGTAGGCCAGTGGTTCTCAACCTTTTTTGGGCAGTGCCCCCCTATCTATTATCCAGGTCCATTACCACCCCCCATGAAAAAAGATGTTGGCTATTTTCCCTGAATATTGTTGATAATAATTATTGTTGTTGTTTTTGTTACTTTTGTTATTAAAACCATGTAATTTTTATGTAATAAATTACCTAAAGTGAATGACATTGCCACTGTTTCTGCACACAGTCCATTATAAACAACATAAGAGAAAAAGTTTATACAAACACTGACAAGGGAAACACATTAATTCTCTCTGTGAAAATGGATCCTCGCCAAAACTGCCTGCCAACAATAATATCTGGCCCGCTGCCAGATTATGATGCTTTGATAGTGGCAAAAAATATAAATAAATAAATACTTTGACAGCGGTGCTGAAATAGGTCTCAGTTATGGCAGCAACAGTTACTCACATAATCACTTCTCTTTAGTGGTTTTGCCCACAAAATAAAAGTGCAAGAAGCTTGTTTACCGTAAGCTGTAGTTGGGGTTGAACAGAGCTTTTACTTTGAAAAATTCTGAACGACATTAAAAGAGTCTGTAGCCTGCTTGACATATCCCTGAAAGAGCTGTCATACTGGGGAAATGATATAGCGTCTGTAGGTTGATACATGCGGATCAAACACCGTAACACAAACAGTGCAGCACATGCCGTAATGTGAGAAACAGTCACTGCAGAATCAGAAAGAGAGAACAAAAAATTGTCCAACGGTGGGATCAAACTCACAACCATCAGCATGCAATTCTCGCACTTTACCAACTGAACTAACCATACAACATGTTGATAAAAGTCAATATTATGTCTCACATTCTCACCCACCATCTAATGGTTGAAAAAATTGCTCCTTATTTGCAGACCCCTGTTGTATATTATGATTACTTCTTCTTCTTCTAACATACGTATTCAACATAGTGATGAGCATCTGCACTGCCTGAATTCTACCAGAAGTAGAACAAGAAGAACGTAGTGGTGTAAGGTGTGTAGGTGTGTGTGTATGTGTGTTAATACAAGAAGAGAGAGAGAGAATGGCACACAAAGGGAAGCAACAAAGATCCTATCCACTGTGGCAAAACACAATTACTGCCCCTTTTATCACTCAGGAGCTGTAGTTTTGCTGATAACTTCACAACAATAAAGCTCAAGTTCCAGTTACACACTATTGTTAACCTGTCTTTGACCAGGTAGCAAATTACGTGTGTTTAGTCCTTCTGGTATGTCTGATGGAGCATCCTCAATCTCAGACGATCCAGTGGTACTGCTTCGTCAGCAGGTTTAACTGCAGGGCAGACTTGTCCTCGTGCAGCGACATTCGACTCAACTGAAAGAGAAGCGGGGCTTAGAAGTTATCCTCCTCTTACTTTAGGCAAAGTAAGATTGCTGGCGAGCTTTCTCAGCACAAAGGTTTGATTGGAAGTGGGACAAATTCTCTTACAACTTGCGTACAGTGGAAAGGCGGTGTCCAGCGGTGTGCACTCAATCTTATATTCTTGGTGACATCATGGCTGCGTCAAAGGAATTCCCTGAGTTCCTGTGGGTCTCGTCCAGTGGGAAACCAAGGTTTTGGATTCAAACCAAATCTCGCACAAGGCTTTTGTTTTTTATAGGCTTCTCTTTATGTGATGAGGTCTCAACAGTATTTTGAACGAGCATGTTCAATATTGTTCAGATTGCAGTGTTTTTGAAGTGGAACCAGTGTTTAACTTTGTATTCCCTGTTGTGTAATTAAGACCAGCAACAACACACAGATAAAGACAACATTGACAGAGAGAACACTTCCGAGATTGTATCACCTGGAAGTTATCGTAATCATCTCGCACGGTGTGGCCCATGTACCACAGAGATTAGTGTGGAGCCTGTAAGATAAGACATTGGTTGTTCTCTAGATGTACTGCAAAATTGTTAAAAGACTGTTAAAAGACAAGTATTTCCAAAAGAACAACATGGAGACATAAGTAAAAGACGATCCGAATGGCTGACATGGTTTGTAAGAAATGCCAGTTCATCAGTTAAACGCCAGATTACTATCCATCTGCTGTTTCTTGTGCTACATTATTCTGGGATCATTTTAATTCCTTTTGAGCGTGTTCATAGGTCACCTTCGTGACTGCAATAACAGACAGTTGGCAGTTTGTATCTTTGACATTGCTTTTCTGAGGTCCGATGCTCAAAAAGTGCCTGAACCTCAAAAGGGCCTTGAATCATGAAAGCCTTGGCTTTCTGCATTGCATCACAAATTTGTCACTTCCTCACTGCTCTATCTTGAACTCAAACCAAATCTCCTTCACCCCGTAGACTGCACCTTACCCAGCTGTGATTGATATTGCTGTCTGTGGCTAACTAACTGACTGTTTGGCTCTAGTGATGTGTGCTGTGATGATTCCCCTGCAAGCCATCAAATTTATTTAAAATATTAGACTGCTTCTCTCTACCAAAAACCTGACAATTGTTATTCATTCCTTTATCATTGACCAGGCCACTTTAATTTCCTGCATATATTTGCAAAAAAATCTCCATCCTGTCTACAGCTGCCATTGTCAGAACTACATAAACAGAACAAATAAAACCCCCACTGGCTACCCTTTGTTTTTAGGAAGTGATTACAAAATCTACTGATTTCTTTTAAACCTTTGCTCTCTGAGATCATCACATGGTCCTTTTCTCATTAATCCAACATCTAGACTTAAACACAAAGGTGACAGAACCATTACCAAACTCTGCATCTTTTTTTAAGTACTGTAGACCTTTAGAGATTTTTCATATTTTTGCTTCAGTCAGCCAATTCAGGTGGAATTGGGTTAAGTCATTATTATTATTATTATTATTATTCAAGTAGGTTTTTAAGTGAATGGAGAATATGTATAGTGTTGATGTTTGGCATCTAGGCTAACACCTTGTCACTCCTCACAAGGAAGGACCAAGCTCATCAAGCTCAGCACAGTAGGGAGTGGGGTGTGATGATAATAAATTGCTCCATAGGCGAAGGGAAAGCCTGCAGGTGGATGCGGGGGTGGTGGTGGGGCTATTCAAATGTTATATGAACACAAGCAGTAGCAGCATGACAGCATAGCGTTCACATGAGTGGTATGGCAGCAGGCATGTAGCAAAAAGAGTGAGCAGAGCGAGGATATCTTAAGTACACCACTATGATTGAAACGGTGCTTGGATATATGTTGCAAAGAGAGGGGTATACCATGTCAGTGTACAGTAGAGGTAGACTCAAGGGGACTGCCTGAGCTAGCTAGCAATCTTCGCTTCATTTTTATTTGTTTCAGCTTTGGTGTTGTTCTGATCTGTCTTACTGTAAGTAAAGCTTCTTCCAAGTTGGTTAGACTGAGCCTGGTTTTAGACTAGTCAAATGAAGCATAGCGTTAGTTGAGGCAAAGCACTAAAGCCATGCTTGCTTTTGCTGATAATTATCAGCTATTTCATTAATGCTTTTCCAACGGCTTGTGTAAAAGCCTTGACAAGGGAGTGTGTAGGGACTGATATATCAAAGCAACCATATACAAATGCCAATACAGTCTAACATAATATGAAAGCTCATGATTACACTGCTAACAGTACTCTCAGATATTTCAGCAACGCAAATACACAACACAGTCCGACAGGTATTAACCATCATATCATCAACAACATTGTAGTTAACATTGCTAAAGGCTAATGTAGCTATCTTACTAGCCGTCATGTAGCCTATTTAACTTAGTAACTCCACAACGGGTGAATACGCTTTCCTCAGCACATATAGACATTTACATTTACAAATATTCACACTTCAAAACTCACACTTGAAAAAGGGAGAACTTGAATGAAAGATGCACAGACACAAACTTCACTCAATCATGTGTTTCATGACTGGAGAGCTGAAGCTAGATGCACCGTAACATAGCTCAACAATTTTATGTTCCCCATGCTGGAGCCATCTGGTAACTACAACACTCCAGTACACATTTACTACTGCTGGTGTTAGGATGACATATTGCACATAAAACATAAGAAAACACAAAATTACTGTACTGTAACAGCTGCAACTGACAATAACAACTATAAACTTAAAGTATGCTTTAACACAATGGGAAAAATACTATATATGAACCCATTAAATGTTACTCTACTGCTTACTCTGACTTACTGGTAATAACGCATTATTCCTTTGGCCACACTTTGCTACATTTAAAGAACCATCTCTTTTTTTCTTTACCAGGTGAGCTAACTGGCTCCCCTTTAAGAGCTATCTCAAAAAGAGCCTTTTCAGCCTGTATAACAGTACCACCACCTTGTGTAAATGGTAATGGTGTCTGTGACTGAACTGAAAACTAAGGTCAATATCAGCCCAATACACTGTATGATTTCCCCTCCTGGATACCTTCCAAGAGAAAATGCTGGTGTATTTTTACAGCAGTGACTACATTATGAAGAATAGAAGCCAAAGTGTTATAAGTAGATTTTTATGTTGTTACAAAAAAGCCCATACAAGATACTAGAGGTCATCAAGGGTGTTTACTTTATAAATAGATCACAAAATCCATCACTTTTGGCTCCAAACCTTTCTACAGTATGTAATGGACAGAATGGAAAAATGTGTGTGTGTGTGTGTGTGTGTGTGTGTGTGTAAGCCACCTGCAGTTGGATAAAGTATTAAAGGAGGCATCTGTCCAGATATGCTTGTCTTACCTGCCCACAAAAATCCAGAGGATAGGACTTCACAGTCTTTGCTTATGCAAAATTCAGCCAACAGAACGTGACTGCTACTGTGACTCTCCACAGCTGAATGATGGATACAGCTGTCTGACTGAATGACTCCCGTGTGTGCTTACGCGTCACTTTATGTGTATGTGTACTTTGTGTTTTTTCTCTGTGTGTGACTGTACCAGGCTGAAGATGAAGGATCCATTTCCATCTCAGTGACTTGTGTGTTACTGTATGTGTGTAGGCCTATACTTGTGTTTATTTGGGTGTGTTTGGTAAAGAGATGATGGATGTGTATGACAGGTGTCTTGTAGATGATGGATGGCTGGTATTTCACCGGAACAGACACAGCAGGCAGCGAGAGAATCGGTGACTTGCTGAGGGTGTATCAGTAACAAAAGTAACAGTTTTAATGATGCTTGTGGGAAAACTGGGTCACAGTACTGCAAATAGTAACAGGATACACAAGGGCGTCACTTTGTGTTAAAAAGTGGTGGGGACATAGGGGCTGAGATTAGTGGTGTGAAGAGACACTTCACACCACGATATGCAATATTCGGTTCATGAGAAGAAGACAAAAAGATCCTTAAACAGTGTTTTAAAGATTTTGATCTTTAATGAAATTTTGATCTTTAATCACTTTATTTCCTGCATTCTAGATTGAAGTTTCTGCACAAATTTATGGTGGAAATGTTTTTCTGGTGGCAGGTGACATTTCAAAATATATAAATATAGCAGAATATAAGTCAATGCAGCTCTCAGGCATTCTATGTTGCTTTCAGATCTGTTTCTCTGTAGATCAACTTTTCTCATGTAATATCATCCCTGCTGAGGCAACAAATATGTAGGCATGATTTAGTCTTCCCTCCTCTTTTGTCATGTTCACAGGGAGAGAAAGGAAAACTTGGCCAAAAGGAACTGTGTCAGGAAGTTGTTAAAGTTACTGATTGTCACATGCATGTTTTGGGGTCATTTTATAATCATTAGCTTGTTTTTTTGGACATTGCACATTTATTTCTTCTATAATTTAATAGCATTTCGTGTTTTCTTAATGTGCAAATAAACCTTTCTAAAGACATTTTCATTTCTTATTTAACTGCAAGCTATATTTAGAACTTTTTTTAACAAATGATGCTTTAAAAATGTGGGTGGCACGGTGGTGCAGTGGTTAGCACTGTCGCCTCACAACATGAAGGTCGTGGATTCCAACCCCGGTTGCCCCGGCCTTTCTGTGTGGAGTGCACGTTCTCCCTGTGTCTGCATGGGTTCTCTCCAGGTGCTCCGGCTTCCTCCCACCGTCCAAAGACATGCAGTCTAGGTTAATTGGTGACTAAATTGTCCTTAGGTGTGAATGTGAGCGTCAGTGGTTGTTTGTCTATGTGTGGCCCTGCGATGGACTGGCGACCTGTCCAGGGTGTACCCCGCCTTTCGCCCAATGTCAGCTGGGATTGGCTCCAGCCCCCCGCAACCCTGTATGCAGGATAAGCGAATGACGATGGATGTGGTCGGGACATGTCCCCAGTGTAAATATGGATACTATGGGGATACAGCAAAGAGAACTTAAAGCATAGAAATGACAAATATATGAATGTAGTTCTGACTTGTACAGCATGAACAGACTCAAGAACATCATACTGTGAACCGGTCATTTCTGCATTCGCAGGCAGGATACGCAGGACTGACATAGAGCAGAAGCTTCAACTAAAATTTTATCCATCTCGGAGAACTTCTATTTTCAAATTTTCATCATTGCATCAGCTACACAGTTTCAACGCCCAGCCGCTCTGTTCAATGATACTGGGTGTGGTCAGAGGTGCAACAGATTTAAAAGGTATCCGGTCAACACGTTCTCACTCCAGACTCGTCACATATTGACGCTTGGTCTAGGCCCTTTGTCGTCGCTTTTTAGGGACTTGGGTAGCCTTTTTGGGTCAATTATTGATGTTAAGGGATCCGCGGTCAAGTTAGCAACTCTTAGCAACAACAAACATAAAGATAGCAACAATAAATATGCAAAGTCTGGTTAGACTTTCAAAATAAAACGCCATTTTGAAACGTGCGTTATCAAAGTCGTCAAACATTGCAGTTTGGTTAGGTTTAGGCACAGAAAATACTTGATTGGGTTTAGACAACAAAACTACTTAGTTAAGGTTAGGAAAAGATCATGGTTTGCGTTTAAATAACTACGTATGTCAGTTAACACGTAAGTTAACTAATGTCACTTACATCGTAACTTGCGATGAGCAACACTAAATGTAAACATAGCTTTGTTTGTTTACAAGAAAGCTCTACAGGGTACCTTTGACTCAGTCTTACTTACAACATTATCACTACATTGGGATTGCAGTTATGTGTAGATAAAATAATTACTTTTTGCTACAGGTTAGCTTTATTATATGGTGATATAGAAATAAAAAAACAAACAAACATTATTCTCTTCTGAGTCCATAGAACACTTGGAACAAACAGAGAGCGAGGCATGGAAAGTAGCAGAGAGCCCTGAGGGAATGGGATGTGATGAAAAGTGAGGAGAGAAAAAGAAAAGAGCCGTGGTAGAGAAACAAAAATTAATGGAAAGACAGAGACAAAGAGCAAGTCAGCCAGTCAAAGAGAAGAAGAGAAAAGGGTAACAGAGAGTCTGAAAAAGAAGTAAGAGGGAAGAGAGAGAATCAATCTGCCATTGCAGGCTGCCACAGCCACTGACTGATTACAGCTGCCTGCAAAACAGCCTGTGGTCCGTGTGTGTGTGTGTGTGTGTGTATTGATTAGCCCCAACCCTTTGACTGTTACAGCGTGAGGTGTCCATGACTTACCCAATCACTGATGAGAAGGACCCTGCTCACTTCCTTGTCCCCCCCGACACACGCACACACACACACAGGCCTGCTCCCTTTTATCAGCAGCTTCTTCCTAGCTGAAGAAGAGCTTCCCTGTACCACTACATGTAACAGCAACTTTGCTCAAAAGACCTGTTTTTATGAATATTTTCAATTTACACATGAAGAAAACAGTGGAAACACTGACAAAATTTGGATGAAAAAAAATTCAAAATATCGCAAAAGAGCATCCTTTCCTGAGGTAGGTTGGTGTAAAAATAAATACAAAGTACAGCATAAATCCCATTTCTACATTCTCAATTCATCTAGTGTCTTCTTCTGCAATTATTTAATGGCACTTGACTTGAAAAGTGGTACCACCAGCTGTTCATCCTGATGAACCAACTCCTAATATTTGCAGAACAGTAATAGATGGAAACTGACCCTTCGCTAAGCCAC
>NC_060155.1:1541707-1544272 GCF_021292245.1 Micropterus dolomieu | reverse complement strand
CACATCTTCAGGTCCAGCATAGCAGTGATCAGCAGGAGCAGCTTGGAGTCCAGTCTTCTTCAGTTCCTCCACTAAATCTGCTAACATGGTGCTTTTCACCAGGACAGGCCTCGGTGTGAAGGTCTGCCTACACTGAGGACAGCTGTGGATTTTCTTCTCATCCTGTTCATCCCAGTGGGTTTTAATACAGTTCATGCAGTAGCTGTGTCCACAGGGAGTAGTCACTGGATCCTTCAGTAGATCTAGACAGATGGAACAAGAGAAGGTTTCCTGGTCCAGCTGAACTCCTTTCTGCGCCATTTCACCTCTCAGTGATAGTGACTGTTAAATAGTTTCACTTTCTCTGAACAGAAACAATCCCTGTGCTCTGATTCACATGATGTTGTTTACACCCATCCTTAAACCTGAAGATCTGCGAGGGGGAGGGAACAAAGAAATATTTTGTTCAACAGGTGTTGTGTTTGGAAAAGAGGAAGGGTTTTCAGGCTTTACTGCATTCCACAAAGAGTAGCTTTTTGAGAGAGACAGTGTGTGTTATCTGCCATTAACAACTTGCTTACAGGCAGGCAAACAGGCACCACACAGACGGCACACAGATATATCTTCCCCTGAGACCTGATGACCCAGAAAGCCTAGCTGCTGTTTTAGACTGTGTCAGTGATGTCAACTGTTGGATGGCATAACATTTTTCAACAAATCATGTTGTTCAGTCCTCCAAACCCCATCAGTCTCAGTGAGAGTGGCCTCGGCTCACTGTCTGCTAATGTGAAGCCAGCTGCCACAAATGTCACAATTATTTTATTCAGAGCAAAGCTTTGAACCAAAGATCAAAAAAGTTGTCTAG
Source organism: Micropterus dolomieu (assembly GCF_021292245.1). Lineage (NCBI taxonomy): Eukaryota > Metazoa > Chordata > Actinopteri > Centrarchiformes > Centrarchidae > Micropterus > Micropterus dolomieu. The sequence goes on along the minus strand of NC_060155.1, from coordinate 1,543,428 downwards.
TGCTGCTTCCTTCAAATAAGCACTGTCTCTAGAATTAAAACAATTATCTCACACTCTGACCTGGAAAAAGTAATTCACGCATTTATCTTTTCCAGACTCAACTACTGTAACTCGCTCCTTTCTGGCATTAACCAAAAGTCACTCTCTCGCCACCAACTAGTTCAGAATGTAGCAGCTAGTTAGATTCTCTGGTGGTACGCTTCTGGCCATTCCAAATCTTAAATCTAAAGGTGACCTTGCTTTTGCAATCAGGGCCATCTGGCTTTGGAAAAACCTGCCTGATAACATAAAACTTGCAGTATAGACTTCTTTTAAATCACTTCTTAAACCCCTTTCATTTAAGCCATGTTAACATCAAACTGAAAGAAGAAGAAAAAAAATAGTAAATGTGAAATAGGTGTGTTTCCATCAGCTAGTTCGGAGCAAATAAACTAGGCTACAGCAAGCGTAGTAATATCAGTAGTTGACATTACACATGGCTGTAATAAACAAAACGTATGGGTTCCAAACCAGAAACAAAACCAGTTGCATGGACCTGATGGCCATTGATCTTAGAAAAATGGAGAGAGGTCCTCAGGAATGTGTTTCGAGAGGGCAAGCTGCTACCAGCCATGTCTCTGCGTGTTATGGGAATATAGACAGCGAAAACAGCTGATCAGACGTGAGTTAACTTATTCAACAAAAGTGTTTCCATCTCCCATTTAGCGCATTAACTCTTTTTCGACAAAAGCAAAAACCACCTCAAGCAAGCCTAAAAACATTTTAGCGAAATTAAGGATTAAGGATCAAATTTTGTCGTTTCCATCAACCTTTTCTAATGTGATGAAGACACAGCTTTCAAGTGATGTCTCTTTTTTATTGGTTATAGCGCATTTCTTGTGTGTATTTGTTTATTTATTTTTATGTGATTTTTATTTATGTTTTGTTTTCATAGTGTGTCTTATCTTAATGTTTCAACTTTAACTTAATCTTATCTTGCTGTGTTTGGCATCTGTTGTTGTATTACCTTCTGGCTTTTGCTGTGTCTGTCAAAGCACTATGTAAACTCAGTTTTAAAATTTCACAAAAATAAATAAAGGGCTGTTTTTCTGTGCAAATGAAACTTTTTACAGATACATGGTTCTCACAGGACAGTGACACTACATATATAGTGTCAGTGCTTGAAATGGAAAAGTGCTAGTACTCCCTTTTTTCACGTTGACATGTGAATCAGCCAATATCAGCAAATCATTAAAAAGAGTCTGTAGCCTGCTTAACACCTCTGAAAGAGCCGTCAGAACACGTGATTCGCGTCCATAGGTTGATGGATGAAGATCAAACACCAGAACACACACACTGCAGCACACGTGTGAGCATGTGAAACACTCGCTGCATAATCAAAGTCATAATCAAATCCCTTTTCTCCCAAAGCACATGAGCTAGTATTGTAATCTTTTTCAACATAAGTTTGCTTCCTAGATATTATATTTGCTTGCAATTTAACCCTTCTAACCTCCTGTATATCTGTGTACTGAATTACATTGCTATTGGACGTACAAATAGTAAATCTTGAAATAAAACTCAATTGTTCATTAGTGCACTAAAATTCTTCCATACTTCAAACTAGTTTACTAATACTACCTACAAAAACAGAAAGAAAACATAGATTAACACAGATGTTCAACAAAAACAGAAAGAAAACATAAATTAACTCAGGTGTTCAGCATCACACATGTGTCTCA
>NC_060155.1:1539775-1541687 GCF_021292245.1 Micropterus dolomieu | reverse complement strand
CGTTTGTAGTTTCAGTCTTGTTCTTCCCTTTGCTGCTTCACTTGGACTCATAGCTGGTGATTGTCAAAGTTGTCTCTGTGGTGATGCAGGTCACGCTTCATCTTGTCTGCTGCTGCGTCTGCCTCACGAGGCCTCATAGGAGGGTGGCCTCCTCTGGTCTTTGACTGGCTGTGAAGGATTCTTTAACTTGCTTGCAACTGTACTTGTTACTATTACCAATAAGTGAGCTTTATCCTACTATTTGTAGTTTAGAAACTTTAACTATTGTCTCTATCTGTTTGAAAAATATCAATCTTTTTCAACATGAGTTTGCTTCCTAGATATTATATTTGCTTGTAATTTAACCTTTCTAACATCCTGTATATCTGTGTATTGAATTACATTGCTATTGGACGTACAAGTAGTCAATCTTGAAACTCTCCATTATTCATTAGTGCACTACAATTCTTCCATACTTCAAACTAGTTTACTAATACTACCTACAAAAACAGAAAGAAAACATAGATTAACACAGATGTTCAACAAAAACAGAAAGAAAACATAAATTAACTCAGGTGTTCAGCATCACACATGTGTCTCAGGTTATCATTACAGTTGCTTGGTTGTTCCTGTGGAATACATGACAAAGGTCAATCATGATTGGATACTCACAATCATCAAATTTAAGCTTGCAGTAGCAATGTGCTGCTGAAATTGCTTTATAAAGGCTTCAGTGAGGCTTCTCCTTTCAGCCTCTTTAAAATCACGCCTGAAAGGTTGCCTGTCATTGTATTTGCTACATCGAGGAGTTCTGCTGGCTGTTCCTCTGCACAAATCCAGAGCAGACAGTGATCTCTAACAGTTATAATATAAAAATAATCCCACTAGATTCCCTTTTTCTAAAAACTCTGTTTAAAAACACAATGAATGGTTGATGTTCTGATCCCTTTTTTCTGCTGTGTCCGTTTTGAAGCCTCTCTCTCGCCTTCTTCATGAAACTTCAGAGCTGCCATCTTGTCCATTGTAGCTCTGTCTCGCTGTCGTCATGTCTCATGGTTCGTTGTGCTCTGCAGGTGCCTCGGTCTGTAGCCAGATCTTTTGTCTTTCTGAGATCTGTGCTATGACGAACTTTTCACTTTGTTTGGGAGTTGTTATTCTTTCTATTCATATCTAGCTCCCATCCCCTCCCTATCTATTATAGCCTCTCTTTTTCCATCTCTCCTTTATATCTTAACTCAACCCTTTAAAGACCCTAATTCTTTTTTCTTCTTCTTCTGCCTTTACTGGCCCTTGACTGCACTTACTTATATCTTTCTTCCACTTGCTGTATACGTTTCTTGATCTGGGGGTATATCTCTTTAGACCTTATCTAACAGGATGGGCTCTTTCATTATTCTGTCTCAGTGACTACTTTTCCTTCACTAAAGGCTATATAGTATGTCAATATTATCTAACTGTTGGTCAAACTGTTTCTCCATATTTTCCCTTTATTCTGAGCTTTCTCTATCTCTTATCTGACGTCTTTTATTTTATCTTTAACTACTTAGTTGTGCTGTTACCACATATGTTGCTGCCACAGCTCCCTCCTTTGACCACCTTTGCAGCTAATATTTCTTTTTTCTGCTCTTTACCCTTTAATTTCACCTGCTGTGTGCCTCCCAGGACAGCCATCGCACACTCACTGCGAGCAAACACTTACTCTCTGGAAACTTTGGAATTTGGACGGCCTTCGTGCCTCGAAAAAGAAAAAGACAGTTAATTGTCAAGCCACACAACCAAGAAACTAGAATGAAACAATTCATTGAAAGAAACTCAGGCAGCTCCCCTTGTTTATCTATCAAAGAGCTATTCAACTGAAAAATCATCAAAGCAGAGTTTACTAAAAATAACTAACTTCAGTGAAACTAACAACTATTAAAATATCAAATTCATT
>NC_060155.1:1531366-1539675 GCF_021292245.1 Micropterus dolomieu | reverse complement strand
TCCCAGGACAGCCATCGCACACTCACTGCGAGCAAACACTTACTCTCTGGAAACTTTGGAATTTGGACGGCCTTCATGCCTCGAAAAGGAAAAAGACAGTTAATTGTAAAGCCACACAACCAAGAAACTAGAATGAAACAATTCATTGAAAGAAACTCAGGCAGCTCCCCTTGTTTTTATATGAAAGAGCTATTCAACTGAAAAATCATCAAAGCAGAGTTTACTAAAAAATAACTAACATCAGTGAAACTAACAACTATTAAAGTATCAAATTCATTTTCTTACATCTAATACAAAATTGATGGCTCTCAATCCCTTCTATAACATAAATCCTTCATAGATAATACCTCACATTGCTGCCTATCAATCTGTACTTCTGTTTCAATAAATTTGCAAACTTTATCAGATGTCATCATTTTTCTAGTTTTGTTCCTTCTCCTCGACCAAAAAGTGTCTTCAGCCTGTTATTCTGAACTGAATTTCCTTTATTATCATAATACTTCAGTAGGCTGTTTCAACTACACTTTTCTTTTCTGTATCCAGCAGTCATTGCCGTTCTTTTACTAATCTGCTCACTGTCAAGCTGTTATTGGTTCAAAAAACTTTTATAACTTCTGTTATTATTAACTCATGAGTAACTTGCTATAACGTGCTGTTGTTATCCTAGAAAGGTGCAACAGATCACAAAACTCTCATAACTTTTGGTTTAGGGCTGAACTGCTCTCTTTTTCTCTCTCTGCCTGCTGTCCTCCCCCACATGGACACACTCACTCACACTCACACTCACACAGACACAGCTGCACCTCAGCTCCTGCTCTGTGCCTCTCTGCTAGCGTGAGCAAACTCCTTTTTTTCTCTTTTCTCTTCCAGTCTCCATTATTCAGGCGTGGACTGCCACTTCAGAACTTAATTTTGCACATAGCTTTATCACAATTCAATCTGAGACTGCATCAAAGCCGTCTTTTACATTATACTAGTCCACATTAACTATTTCATCAATATATATTCATTACTTTATAACTCCTTCCATCAACTTCTTATACTTATTTATATCACCATATCAACTCTATTCATCTGTTATCCTTAAGCTTTATGTTAGTTTAATATTAGATCAGTTATTCAACTGTCATTATTTTATACTTTTTATCTAATGGTCTTAAACATGAGGCTTCAAGACTCAAACTATTAGTATTATTATTTTAGGCCTTGGTAACATTTATATGCACTTTTTCTTAACACACAGCTATCGACTATATTTTCAGCAATATTTACATGTACGTACGTCTCTGACTCCTATCTCCTGCCGGCCCCTGACTTAATTTACATTACCTAGGTTTTCAAATGGACTTATCTGATGCACTTCCTCAACACAGACTTAATTTACACTGCCTAGGTTTATTTTCAAATTGACTAGTCTGATGCACTTCCTCAACACAGACCCTGTTTACACACAAATAGCCTCTCAATCCACTTCCTCGACATGAGGGCTTAGACAGAAATGATACACTTCCTCAACACAAAATCTGTCTTTACAAATCGCTACTCAATCCACTTCCTCAACATGAGAGCGTAAACCTCTTTTAACTTTAAGCACGCTTTATTCTCCTACCCTGCCGCCGTCCTATTTAGGCTCCTAGCGGTAACGTGCTGCAGTACATCTGCCCGTGCAGTCCTAACCTACCATCGAAGAGCCCCAACACTCAGTTGAAATCCTGCAATATAAGTTAGCGGTAGCCACAGAATGACTGTCTTATTAGCCAACTTGCCCATTTCAGCCCTGACCTAGTGAGTGAAGCACCCCAGCACTCAGCTGTGATTCTGCAATCTCCAAGTCAGCGGTATCCGCAAGCGCTTAAATTCTTATCTCTTCATCAGCTCACTTCGCCTATGCAGTCCTGTTCTGATTGGATCGAAGCTCCCCGACACTCAGTTGAAGAACTGAGATCCCTAAAACAGCGGTATTCACGATAATGGCTGGAAAACTCTTATTTTATTTACAAATCTTATTTACATACTTATTTACACTTAAAAGCCAACAATTAAACATAAAAAGCGCATCTAATCTACCAGCTTTGCAAGCAATTTGACACACTGCTTTTTTGCCTGCATTTAGATTTGCACCCATCTCTGACACATCAGCGGTTCTCAATCTGTATGTGCTTTGTCTTTTTTTAGTAAATTTAGTTCATTTTTAGTGAATTCAGTTACATTTTCAACAATTTTCCTTAATTTTTTGTACTTTAACTAGGTTCTAGAGTGAGGAAGCTTTCAGAAACTTCACCTGGGCGGAGAAGCCTGTACTCAGACACACTATTATGCAGAAATTTTAGAAAAAGGTTTTCTGCTTACCTTTTTAAGTACGCATATGTGTCTCTGAGATACAGGTTGTCCGTCCTTGGTCAAGGTCATCCTGCCCCTGTTCAACTCTCCTGGCACAGCTCGACAAGTAATGTCGTGTAAAAATTCAAGACTTGGGCCAGATAAGAAAGCTTGAACTTTTACCAACATTTTTATTATCAACAAAAACAGACACCAATTAGAATACAAAAGTTCCACCGGAGTGTGTCAGAGATCGGTGCAAAATAGAGCCCCATTCTGTTACCAGAACAGAGACAGGAAAACCATGTAACGACTGACTTTCACCTCCTTTTGGACCTCCTTTTATAGCTCTGTTTCTTGGCTTCATATCATCTTTTGGCTCTCTTTCCTACTGCACCTGAATCTGGGAAAGTCCTTGACTGCCTGCTCCTCCTCTCTGTGTCCTCTGCATGCACTCTGCTTGATCATGCCATTTCTTCCATAACCTGACTTTTGTGGAATAAACTGGTGTTTTTTGTGCTCTGTGCTAGAAACAGGACATTCTTACTGTGATGGACTATATTGATGTATGTTTTGTAATACAATTTGCACAAAATCTGCTTCTATATTTTCCTTTGCAGGTATTTTTGATGCTGCCTCACTGTGCTCCCTCCCTTTTCTCCCAAAGCACATGAGCTTGCTCACACACACACATGAGCCTGGGCAGTTAGATACAGAAAGGAGCACATACACTCAGAGCTGTAGAGTTTTAACACTGTGATCCTAACTTTACACTATAAAATAATACTTTAAATGATGACAATGTAGACTACCATTGCTCTAGTAATTAATGATAACAATTTAGGCTATAATGCTCCAAATTAATTCTCAACACTACACTGCCAGAATTTTACAAGGAGAAGAAGTAGATAGAAATGACTCATTCTAAGGTAATAAAAACATAATGGTTCATTATGTAAGGTCTTTATACAGCACTGAAAACATTGTTATGGATATTGCATTGCATTCCCGTCAATAGATCCTCAGAAATATTATACACTGAACCTTTAATTGCGTTGAGTGGAAAACACATTGCTGCACCTCTTTATAAGGGTTAAAATCTTAAAGCATTAATTCCCCAGTCAATGATATTAAATCAGATGGTTTACCAAATGGTGCACAGTATGAGGAGTTATTTGACAAACACTTGTCACTTTAATGTTAAGTGTTATTTAATCCCCATTAAGCAATTATGACCACTAGAGGGCAGAAAAAGAAAGAAAACAGAATAAACTCTCAGCAACAGAGCTATTACATCAATTTACCAAGCAACCCTTCCACATTCCAGGGAGTTATCTGACTCATTGTTCATGTCAAATACATTGGTGCTCAAAATGAATGGAAATCAAAAGACAAAATTCAATAGCATTTTCAGCAACACTGTAATCCCAAACAGTTGTACTAGCTCATAACTAATGAGGTCATTACAGTCAAATGTCCTTATGCAGTTGGCCAAACTATAAAGTATTGAGCTCTGTTGAGATTTATGCCACTTTAATTGAATAGGGCTCAAAATTTGATAGCTAATTTCTGTGGAACACTCAAAAAGTTTAGGAACCATACAGTTGTGTCATGACGTTATTGACGTCATGACGTTTGGTGGGTGGGTCTTATCTCTCCCTCAGGAAAGCTGAATCAGCCATCTTGAATTTGCCTTCATGCGGTGAAGTTTTCATGGAAGTTTTGGAAAGCCCCACAGTTTAATTTGTTTTTATTTGTTTGCAATGCGCACTTTTATCCCCTTGCTTCAAACCACCACCTCAGTTTTTTTCATCATCATTATTGGCCTGCCTTTTTTTCAGCGCCGTCTTATTATCAGCCCTGATTTGGTAAGTAACTCTAACGTTTTTTTATTGTTTTTTTAATTGAATTTCGATAAATAGTCTTACATTTGGAACTGGGAATACATGTGTACAATGTGCACAGTGAATATTTGTTGTAAATAGTTTACAAATCCAAGTAATTGTAACTTTAGAAGTTGTTGAATCTGACTTACAACGGTGTAAAGTTATCAGCGGGTTTCCTGGAAGAACTACATTTCCCATAATGCATGTTTTCCCGGGACAATGACGTGGAGGAACGACCATGAGTTTGAACTGTCTCGTGGAGTCAGAACCGTTCTTTATGTCTATGGTCCGAAAGCATAACGTTAACTTATCCCTGCTTCCCGGTTTCTGTCGGTTGTTGTTTTCGCTGTTCGCTGGTAATGCATGTGAGTAACGTTATACTTATTTCAATAAGTGTCCGCGTTACATAGTCAATATTTTAAGTTGTCGAGCTGTGTGTTTGTGTGCAGCGTGAATCTAACAATGCTAAACAACATAATGTGGGTGTTATCATGATGCTAACAAGGTCTATGTGTGTATTTTTTTGTAGGCTCAAGTGTGTGGTTGTGAGATCATCATCTAGAAATCCTTTTTAAAAGTTCAGGTAGGATGTATTATGAAATAGTGTTATTAAGAATTGGTTTTATTTTATGTGTTTCCACAGTCATTATTTTGTCATTTCTTTAAATGTTTTTATTTCAACTGTGGGGTCCACAGTTGATCACTTGAACCCTTTATTAATACTTTGTTAAAAAAACAAACAAACATCAACAACAGAAATAGCATAAGCACACAACTTTGATGTTGTGCTTGTTAATGACTAACTTGCTCATCTTTTAACCTTTTCATTTTACTATAATTACTGTAGCCTACAATTAATGTTTTTCATAGATTTGGAAACTTTTTATCTGTAAATTCACTTTTTAAAATTTCATTTATCATTATATTTTGAACATTAACTAATCATCTTTGTGTGCATGTTGTGTATAGATGTTGGACTTCAAAGAGTGCTACAGAGAGTCAGCGTTTCAAGATCAGACAGTTGCCAATAGGTGAGTTTTGTAAATCGTTAACTTTACATGATTCAGAAACAGATTATTTATAGATTATATTCAGACAACTATAAGAAACCATAGTGTGAATTGCCTGGACTGTGCCCTGAGGTTAAGTGATTATTCCATAAACAACATTGTCATCTCATCAGAGATTGACATCTTGACAAGATGTATTCTATCAGAAAGAGGTACCTTTAAAAGATACTTTCAGCTTCAATTTGAAGATGTCCAAATAACTATTGTTTTCGTGAAATTGTATTATTTTTTTCCCTTTGTGTATTATTAAAGTATTTACAATAGAAAGTAATTCATTTGAAAAATATTTTACTAAAGAAATGGTGAACCAAAAATACAGATTCTACCATCTATAGCAATGACCACCATCAGAATATGGAGCCATTTAACACTTTTTTCTTTTCTTTTTATAAGTGTTTGCGCTGCATTTGTGTAATTACTATTGTAATGTCTATTTTTTGTCCATCTAGGAACAACGTGATGTAAATATGAGACGGGATCTCGTCCTTCGTGCACTTCCTGTGTACCTGCGTGAAGATGCCTCCAAGTTCTTCAGAACCTGTAATGTAAGTGTACTGGCCTCACTATCAATCCCTTTGCCTAGCTATTCAGTCAGCTTAAACATATGACATCACTCCAAAAACTATAGGAGAACCAGGCGGGTATTTCAGAAAGCAGGTTATGTGAAAACTCAGAGCGAACCCTGAGATGAGGGAAACTCTTGAGTTATCCAAAAGAGAATTTTGATTCATTTAGATGAGCTCTTACTTCGGCCGCACAGTGAATATCAGACTACACGTCATTGCTGACGTGCTCTCACATCAGAACAATCGTCTTATTTTTAGCTTTTTTTTTTATCACTTTGCAGGTTTAATCAATCACCTTCCAGCAGCCAGAAAAAGATAAATAACTAATAATACTATACTATTTAGAGTTGAATTACCTAACTCAGATCAGCTGTTCTGGAACTGAAAACTCAGGGTAAGTCAACTCAGAGTTCAGGGTTAGGCTTAGAGTTTGTTGAACCTCCTTTCTGGAATAACCCCCAGGACCTGTTTACGAAGTTTACTTGAGTTGTTATTCTCAAGTAAACTGTTATTCTCAAGTTATTATAAATGAAAAGGTAAGTATAAAGCATTCCACAAAAAGTATGCTAACAGATGGTGTAAAACTAACATAAGATATAAGCATATGTAAAGAAAATAGTTTAAACATGTAGCTTAGTTGCAGTCTAAGTGCCAGTAATGTTTAGAGATCATTAGCATAATTTGTATTCAGGGGCTGAACTCATTCTTGTATTACTTGTGTTTTATAGTCAGGAGACGGTCCAGACCTCACTGACACTCCAGTGGCTCTCCTGACAGTCGTAACGGATAACACTACTGATGCGGCCCTCTTCAGCCCTGAGAGCATCTGTATTGTCGTGGAGGATGAAATACTTGCGAGTGGTTCCACAAATCTGGCTGACTCATTTCTCCTGCTCTTTGGGTACGTCTATGCACTAGACCTACAGTACCCAAAGAATCTCGAGCATTTACATTTATACAAAAAGTTGTAATGTGTCTTGAGGACAACATTACAACTACTACTGACGCTGAAGAATGATTTGTTCAATGAGTGAATCACTCAGAATGGACTATTTGTTGAGCTGAGTATTGAGGACGTTTGTTGTTTTTGCCTCAGATTTAAGATGAGACTGTTTGCCTCTTCTACCTCAGACTTGATTCATTGATTGTTAATGGATAAATATCAAAACATTGACGTATTGCCCAGCCCATGTTTTTGCACAATTACTTGTTGGAAACGACTGTTCAATCCATGCACTATACATGTTTAATGTTCTGTTACATATGCCTGTGTCTCATGTGACCTTGTTATTTGTACACACTGATTATAAAAATCACAACATATAAATAGGAAAATGTTGGCGTTATTTTGTCACTTATTGGGAGAAGTATGCTATCTGGAGCCATTTACTTCCAGTCTTTGTGCTAAGCTAGGGTAGTGTTGTGTGCGTCAGACAGTTACGGCACACACGGAGATGAAAAGGGTATGTGTGGACTTATCTAACTCTGGGTGATATGGTGAATAAGCTAAAGTCACAAAAAGTCGGCGTGTTCCTTTAAATGGCTCCACATTCTAATAGTTTATTGCTGTTGAGGATGGATAATACTTAGAATCTTATATCATTTTATCATGAATCCCTTGTGAGCTTTTATCATAATGTTTACTGAAAAAATGTGAGATGGAGACCCAAAATACTGAATCTACCCTCTGTAGCAATGACCACTATCAGAATATAGAACTATTAACACTTAATGTACTTTAAAACACTTTATTTCCTTTTATTTTAATTCATGACAAGCACTTTGTGACTGATCTCCTTTGATTCTCGTGCCTTTTAAAAAGCACATTGTTGAATAAAAAAAGTTGCTAAATTGTCACTGTGGTGTCACTTTCATCTTTTCTGACATTAGCTGATTATAATTGTGTAGTTGGCCGACATCAGTATTTTAGTGTAGAATAAATTAAGTGCATATCCCACTTTGAGTAGAAAATTATAGGAAATTTAGTGCATTTCCTAGAGTATGAGTTTAAGAATATGAATTTTTTTGAGTCTATTTCCCACATTTTATGAGTTTAAGAAAAGTGAAAATTTTGAGTGCATTTCCAACATTTTATGATTTGAAGACTATTGAAATTTGAGTGAATTACTCACTAATTTTAAGTTGATGAATATCAATATTTAAGATAACATTGAGATAATTTAAGGCAACAGTAAATATAATTTTTAATTTAAGTAAACTTAAAAATATCACTTAAATATTTTTGTGTAATCTGTTAAAATAATTTGAGTTCTGAACTTATGCGGGTTTACAGTGCAGAAGCTGGAGTAAGAGCAGGTGTGGCAGGGAAGGCCTGAATAAATAACAGCTGTGTTCTGATATACAGTTGGGGAAATAAGTATTTGACCCCTTGCTGATTTTGCAGGTTTGCCCACTTACAAAGAATGCAACGATCTATAATTTTAATCATATGTACATTCTAACAGTGA
>NC_060155.1:1527409-1531346 GCF_021292245.1 Micropterus dolomieu | reverse complement strand
ATTTGTATAGTCAGTGTGTACAAATAACACGGTCATATGAGACGCAGGCATCTTTTAACCGTATACATAGGTTAAAATACGGTTGAAAGATGCCTGTGTCTCATGTGACCTTGTTATTTGTACACACTGATTATAAAAATCACAACATATAAATAGGAAAATGTTGGCGTTATTTTGTCACTTATTGGGAGAAGTATGCTATCTGGAGCCATTTACTTCCAGTCTTTGTGCTAAGCTAGGGTAGTGTTGTGTGCGTCAGACAGTTACGGCACACACAGAGATGAAAAGGGTATGTGTGGACTTATCTAACTCTGGGTGATATGGTGAATAAGCTAAAGTCAAATGGCTCCACATTCTAATAGTTTATTGCTGTTGAGGATGGATAATACTTAGAATCTTATATCATTTTATCATAATGTTTACTGAAAAAATGTGAGATGGAGACCCAAAATACTGAATCTACCCTCTGTAGCAATGACCACTATCAGAATATAGAACTATTAACACTTAATGTACTTTAAAACACTTTATTTCCTTTTATTTTAATTCATGACAAGCACTTTGTGACTGATCTCCTTTGATTCTCGTGCCTTTTAAAAAGCACATTGTTGAATAAAAAAAGTTGCTAAATTGTCACTGTGGTGTCACTTTCATCTTTTCTGATATTAGCTGATTATAATTGTGTAGTTGGCCGACATCAGTATTTTAGTGTAGAATAAATTAAGTGCATATCCCACTTTGAGTAGAAAATTATAGGAAATTTAGTGCATTTCCTACATTATGAGTTTAAGAATATGAATTTTTTTGAGTCTATTTCCCACATTTTATGAGTTTCAGAAAAGTGAAAATTTTGAGTGCATTTCCAACATTTTATGATTTGAAGACTATTGAAATTTTTGAGTGAATTACTCACTAATTTTAAGTTGATGAATATCAATATTTATAAGATAACATTGAGATAATTTAAGGCAACAGTAAATATAATTTTTAATTTAAGTAAACTTAAAACTTTTAAAAATATCACTTAAATATATTTGTGTAATCTGTTACAAAATAATTTTTGAGTTCTGTGAACTTATTCGGGTTTACAGTGAACCTACAGCATGATTATATCTGCGAATCACAGACTGACAGTGTTACGATTCCGTCTGTGTGTCTTGTTTGGGAGTCTGAGTTTAGTTCCATGTCCTTAGTTCATGTTTTGGTAATCATTCCTGGTCCTTGTTTGTATTATTGTGATTTGGTCTCCTCTGTACTCTGTGTTCTAGTTCTGTATTCTCATTTAGGTTCTGGTTCTTTGTAACTTGTGTGTTTCTGTCTTCTTGGTTATTCACTCTGCCCCATGTCTGCTTGTCTAGTGTTCTCTCTGTTTCCCCCTGCTACTAATCAATTACTAATTTAAAAAAAAAAAAAAATATTTACCCTCGGGTACTAATAAAAACACCTTGACCTTAATCACAAATTGTGCGGTCAACTGAGAAGATTCACTCCCAGGCCTCTTTCTTTTTTGTTATGCACCAAATATACCAAAGCAAACTCCTTGTATGTTAAAACCTACTTGGCAATAAGCCTTATTCTGATATTTAAGTAGTACAGTGGTTCTTCTTTTGGTCATTTGCCTGGTTGTAGTCAAGATGTAAATGCTCCGTACTTGTATAGCGCCTTTCTAGTCTTTTCGACCACTCAAAGCGCTTTTACACTACATCTGCATTAACCAGTCACACACATTCATACACTGAGCCTAAGTGCTCAAACGGAAACTAACATTCACACTCATTCAAATCGGGGTTCAGTATCTTGCCCAAGGACACTTCGACACGCAACCAGGGGGAGCCAGGGATCAAACCGCCGCCCTTCCGATTAACAGCCCACCCGCTCTACCTCCTGAGCCAAAGCTGGGGAAGAATAGTCTGTTTGGCTTGGGGGAGAAACAAAGAGGAGGGGGAAGAAGGAGAAGAAAAAGGGGGGAAAGAAAAGAGAAGAAAAAAGAGAGAAAAAAGGAAAGAAAAGAAGACAACACAATTCTGTAGCCCCCAGTAGCGCTCATGTGGCACTCCAAAGTCTTTTTATAGCATATTATTTTTGTTAAGACCAAAAATGTAATTTTGTGTGCATTTCAGGAGGATAAAGACACATCCACACAGAGAACCTGTTCGAATCCCACCTCTTGGTTGCCCATGTAAACTTGATTTAGTATAAAAATACTTTCTTGGTCTACCTCATGTATTATATTGGTCTACTATCCATACATAGACTCTTTGTATCTTTCAAGTTTCTTTGATTAAATATTTTACACTGTGATGTTGGTTGCTTTGTGTTCCCTTGAAGAAGAATGTGTTTCTTTTATGCTGTCTTGGTTTCATTTGTCTGGTGTCTGAGGCTGAACCAAGCCCCAGTGTTAGCTCAATATAGCATAATGTCCTGGAGAAGACTTCACTAAACAGAACAAATCCTTTGAAGAAGTCACCTTGGACTGTGAAAGTGCCTGTACTTTTAACTTCACTCACTCCAATTACTTGACAGTTACTAGTTACCTGAAAACAAGATTTGCACTCAAAATATATGAATGATATGAACTTTTATTATAAATCAGTTTAGAAGGAGGACAAATTGTCAGAAACACTCCACAGTATAAGATAATAAAACAATAACACATACCTATATATTAAAATAGTATAGTTTAAACATAATTACTTATTGAAGATTAACATTAAATATAATATAAAACTATAAACATAAAAAAGTATCCAGGGCACATGCCTCTGATAGTGGGGTAAACAGTCCCTTTCATAGAAAATTGAACATTATAACTGAATAAAAACTAACATTAAATAAAAGTATTTACATAAAAAAAGCATCCAGTAAAAACATTTATTTATTCCTTTTCATGTCCTCCAACCACTGCTCCTTTGGTACAGCCTCTCCAGAGGGGCAGTAAACCACACCCTTGTATTGGCTGTGTCCAGTCTCCACCGTCCTGAACTGTCCGCATTTTTTGCACGTGTTGTGCAGCACCTTTCGGGTCAGTTTTCGGGGGACTGGAGCAGGAGCAGGAGGGGCAGAGGAAAGGCTGAACCCCAGGGTCTGTGGAGCAGCACCTGGGGTTACTGGAACCAGCATCAGGAACTGAGGGCTGGGTGGAGCAGGGAAGAGCTGCCGCTGAGGACGCAGCTGAGGACCTGATGGTGGAGCAGGGAAGAGCTGCTGCTGGGGACGCAGCTGAGGACCTGATGGTGGAGCAGGGAGGAGCTGCTGCTGGGGATTGACAGCCATGGGTGTTGCCACCGAGGGTGATACTTTCCTCTTCAACTTCGCCAGGCCCACGGTGCTGCTGGGCAGGTGGTACTGGTGAGTTGGGCCTGGCTGGGGGGGAGCAGACGAGGGGCGCACATTAGCAGAGGGAAGAGGGTTAGCTGCCACAGACAAGCGGCTGGGCAGGTTCAGCCCCTGCATCACCACCATATTTTCCTGCCTCTTCACCCTCTTATTGTGCCACTGCACCAGGGTGGTGTGGCTCACATCCACCAGCTGCAGGGTGGTCTGCTGCATTACCGCCCCATTGCACAGAATGAGCTGCCTGATCTTCCTGTAGTCAAGAAGGATGAGATCCCATCTTGACACTGTGCCAGTCCCCTTCTTCTTGGGACTGCGGTGAATGGCACAGAGCCTGACAAAGATAGTTTCAATCAGGCGGCAGCAATCTGGCCACTGGGCAAGTGGGGCAGTGGTGGTGAGTGCGTGCCTCTTCACACTCTCCGTCCCTGGAGTGAACTCCTGCCTCTTTTTTGGAGACCTAAATCTCCCTGTGTCCAGCCTGCTCTGGTGTCTGGCAGCAAACACCACCCTCTGCCTGTCGTGGTCCGGCAGGTTCTGCCACAGAGCAACAATGGTGCTCACCTAAGCAGAGAGAGAACACAACAGCACATGAAAAGACGAG
>NC_060155.1:1508061-1527309 GCF_021292245.1 Micropterus dolomieu | reverse complement strand
TAGTGAACTGAAAGGAGAAAAAGATATAATTTAATGATGCAACACAAACACAATGGTTCATACAAAAGATTAATTGATTAGAAAGAACTCACCATTGACAAACTCAGCGGGGGGCGCAGGAAAGACCTCGGGGTGGCGGCAGACGCTGCAGCACTTGCTGAAGTCGCACCAGGGTCCGAGTCTGAGGCCACAGACTGTGGGGCTTCAGCAGGAGTGGCAGGCTGCTAAAAGAACAGAATTACGACATGTGATGTAACTGCAACAGCGTTATAACACAGATGCGATGCAAGATGAAAATTTATGTGATGTCATTTTGAAAGAGATCACCTTAACGGTGTGAAATCCACAGTTACAGGCCTTGGACCCTCCAAAGAGGGTGCTCTGTCCATGGGCCTGCATGGGGCATTTCTCAATCTGGAACAATCAGAATTGTAATTTACAGTCCGTCTGATTGATACTATCTGCACCATGAAATCAACCATTTTTCATCAAGTGAACTGCATGTTAATGACCGTAACAAGTAATGGGTAGAAATTTTGCAATACTTTACCTTCTGGTAGAGGTCATACCACTTCCGTTGCCTTGGGGCTGGTTTATTACCTCCTGAAGGCCAAAGGCCAGTGGTGGCAAATGCCCTCAGCCTCGCCATCCACTCGCCATCTCCCATCGCCTTGTGGCTCTTAGGTTTGATGCTCATCTAATAATATGAACGTAATATATTTGCATTCAGATACAGTAATGACATGGATATATCTACAACCATTAACAGCTGTTATCTCCCTTCTTCAATGCTCCAGATGGGCTAATAATAATGTCATTGGCTCAAATGTCATTGGTAGGTAGCTATTTCACCAGTTAATATTTACAGTAAAACGACAGGTACTGTAAGCACACCCACAATAGCTCTTTTCAACAAGTACAACACTGAATGTGAACATGCTTTGAATAATTCACTGTGACACTGCAGCACATACATACTTGCTCATGTAACTTGTCAGAAGCAAACATAATATATTACGTTCTGTACAAAATATGTAAGTTACAGCAGCTGTGTTAGCTATATAACGTTGGTTACCTGCCACCGCTGTCTTAAACAGGTAGTAAGCCTACTAAAATATTCTGATACAATGAAACGTTTCTATAACTAATATAGAAACTATTACTATTAATAGAAACACAACAGGTTTGACGTATGACGTTAGCGATTGCTAGCTATGCCGACTGACGTTGCCTATAATAATGCAACTGAGACAAACGATGAGATGCAATGCATATAATGGGTGTGGCTAATTAAGAAGGGGAATAAAGCATGCATGGCTGTTTAACGTTACACTTATATTAATTTTTTATACCGTTATTACATTTAAGTTAGTGATATGCGTTAGCGACTGCTAGCAGTTAACGTTAGCTAACGTCGTGCCTTCATTATAACGTAATGTGACACTCGACAACAAAAGATGGATATATATATATATATATATATATATATATAATATAACTAAGCATGTATGTCTATAAAATAAAGACATTTATTACTTACTTCTGACAGAGTTGTTAGAAGCCGTTTCGCCGGCGACGTCCAATGTCAGTCACTGGCGGAGGGACTGGAAAGAAGCGCAGCGATAGGTGACGTCCAATGTCATCCCGCGCAGTGATTGGGCGCCATCCAATGTCACATTGGATATCCCGTTGGCGATTGGCCTCCGACAGGATTGGATGGCAAATAAGTCTGGCATCGGGCCAAATTTTTCCAAGCCGTTATCTGGCTGGCCAGAATAAAATAATAAACTGAACCGAAGCATGCGCACGTTTAGCTCAGTCGGTACTGTGTGGGACTCTCGATGGGCCGGTTGTGAGATTGAATCTATCTTATTGCGGATATTTTTTTCTCCATTGTTAAACATATTGAATAAAAGGACAGTTTTGCACATGCTCACATAAAGCATGTGCTGCAGTGTGTGGCGTTCCGGCGTTTGATCCGCATTCATAAACCTATGGACGCTTATTTTCATTTTGGATTCCCCTGAGAAAATTCAGGGGAATCCAATCACACGTTTACGGACGGCTTTTTCAGACGTGTGTCAAGCACGCCAGAGACTCTTTGAATTGTCCTTCAGAACTCTTCAAAGTAAAAGCTCTTAATAAACTCGACATGAAGCATTGCTGCATAATACGTTCTTGCGTTTTTATTTTAGAGGCACAATCACTTAAGAGGAAGTGGTTATGTGAGTAACTCAGTCATGACTGAGATCTATTTCAGCACTAGCCGTTACCAATTTATTTATTTTTTATTTTTCTGCTATCAAAGCAATCTGGCCGCGGGCCAGATATTATTGCTGGAGGCCGACCACTGCAGTAAACTCTAGGGCTGGGCAATATGGCCAAAAATCTTATCACGATGAAAAATTTCATATCCTTCGATATCAATAATTAACATGATGAATGTCAAATCATTATTTCTTTCAAATTTAAAGGCAGATGGTCTTTATGGTCAGAACAAACAGTGGATCACTTTTATTTTACAACTATTATGATAAAATGTGTTTTCAACAAAATGCACATGTTAAATTAAGTAAAATATGTTTTTTAGTCCCTTTTCCTCAACAAAATAGATATCTTAATAAATAAATAAAGTTCTAATTCATTTGTGATTCAAATGAATTAAATCAAACATTTATTAAACAGTTGGAGTACGTCTGAAGGGGGGCAGGGAGGGGTGACAGCTGTTAACGGTAACAACACATTTTTAATCAGCCTTATTGGTTGGATTTGATGTAATAAGTTTTACATCCAATTAAAGTTAGGATGTTAACAAATAAATCAGACAATGCAAAAGCAATTTGTTGATATTCCAAAACTTATGGTCTTGAAATAAAATCCCGAGTCCTCTATGTTCAAGACCGAGACAAGACCGAGTACAAATGCGGTTAAATCCAAGATGAGACCAAGACCATCAAAAAGTGATCTTAAGACCGGTCTCGAGACCAAGACCAGTCTTGAGTACTGCAATACTACCTGGTTGGTATCTTTTCCATAGCAATGACAGCTTTATATCAAGATCATAAACTATATTAAAATAATTGTATTTGATGTAAAACATAATTCTTTATACTTTATTTTCAATGGTGTACTTTGTGTTTTATAGTGTAGGCTTTCCCCTTTGTGACATATTGTTCCCTTCATTTTGCTACTGAGGGATTACCACACTAGTGGTTTAAGCACAAGCTCCTCTTGCTGGAATGAAGCAGAAGTCCTCTGCATACTGCTGCTCTTAGACACATGATCTATTGGAATTTTGTCCACACGTTTCCTTGTTCCCCATGGTGACATGCAACAGGTCACATGAAAATTTAATGTAGATCAGCAAGTGAAAATAACCAGTAGGAACAGTTTTGATTCAGACCAGAGCACAATCTTTCCATCTGTTGTTAGGAAGTGAAACTCTCAGACAGTCACCATCACTGAGAGGGGAAAATGACTGCAAGAAATTCAGTTGGATAAAACAAACCCTTGCTGTGTGTGTCTTGATCATCTGAAGGCTCCAGTGACTCTTCACTTTGGACACTACTACTGCATGAAACGTATCTGCAGTACTAGAGCTTATGGCATAAGAAACAAATCCACACCTGCCGTTAGTCCTAACAGACCACTAATAATTGTATCTACTATGATTTCTGATGTGAATCTATTCTGTACACATGTCTGTCTATCGTAGCCCTTGTGTTGTTTTCCCGTCGACCATTCACTAAAGCATCCAGTTTAACTTATCACCCAATTCTGTGTCACACCTTCTTAGCCAACTTCATTCCAACTCATTACCACTATTTTTACACTTCTTGGTGGAATTCATGGTCAATATGTCTCATTTATATGAAACTATATCAAATTTATAAGCTAAAAAAAGCAGAAATTATGAATTCTTTTGACTAATAGTTAAGATCAGATCATATGTTGATAGATTATCACAGACTGGTATAAGTCAAAGTTTGGTCAGGATAGTGTTTGGAAACCATTTCATTATTTTTAATGGCAGCCAATAATCACACTTGTTGTCCTCCCGGGAAAAAAATTGACCCAGTCAGGTTTGTCTGTTTATAAAGCATAATGTATAAATTATCACCCAATTCGGTGTTACACCTTCTTAGCCATCTTCTTTCCAACTCATTACCACTAGTTTTACACTTTTTATGGAAATCACGGTCAAAAATCTAATTTATATGAAAGTATGCCTGGGCATGCCATAAACTGGCTGTGGCTTCTTTACAGGATTAGTACCAGCGAGCATCAACAGACCCAAGTATGCCTGCTGAGGTATTCGATCCATCTTTGCTGTACACATAATGCCCCGGTAGTTTGTCATGTCCAGCACTATCTTTTCAATTTGCTCTGGCAGAAAACATTTTATCTGTTGAAGCATATTCCTCATCTTCTTTACAGTTGTGTTCTTCTTCTCATAAATCCTTTTCTTCTACAGATTCCTCCTGGTCTCTCCTCCTCTTTATCGGGTTGTCTCAGACTAAAATGGCTAAAAAGCTTCAAAAGCTCAGATTTATCAACTTTTGTTGTTGTTGTGAAAGGCATATCAAAGGAGTGGTAGGAGCACGTTTACAGAGATGTACTTACACTGAAGAAAATTATAAACGCGACACTTTTGTTTAGGCCTTTTGTGTACATAGAGAAAGTCTTAGATCTTTGAGTTCAGCTCATGATGAATGGGGGCAAAAACAAAAGTGTTTGTGTTTGTTTGTGGGGGTGTGGGGGTGTGTGTGTGTGTGTGTGTGCACCACCGGGTCAAAACTGACCCGGGAAGACCACATGTGTTACAAATTTGAATAAAATACCCACAATTCAGAGAAAGTAGTGATCATTTTGTTTGTTTGTTTAGAGCGTAGTGTGGAACCATCCATGTTATTTTGGTGCAATTTCATGAAAGAAAACCATATTTTTCAAACAAAAACAAGACCACACAAGGGCTAGGAGAATGATCACTCCTCTGTTGTTCTTCCTGAGGTTTCTTAATTTTTTCCCTGTTTAAAGGTTGTTATGTTATGAGTTTTTCCTCATCCAAATTGAGGATCTACAGATAGAGGGTGTTGTATGTTTCAGATTGTAAATCCCCTTGAGGCCAATTGTGATTTGTGATATTGGGCTATATAAATTAAATTGATGTAGATGGTCAGCAGAGCATGTGAATCAGCAGATCCTTGAAGAAAATACAAGGATCCCCTTTCATTTACATTTCAGAGGGATCACTAAATTTAAGAATAAAGGCATTGAATTACTGCTGCAACAAAACTCACCAAAATTGGCAGGTGGGTTGCAAATTCCACCCACTACTCAGGCAAAACAAATGGCACTCATAGACCTCATGGTGGCGCTATAACTTTACGTTTTTGTGATTATCTCGAAAACGGCTTTGAGTAGAGTCAAACTTCTTTCATCATTTTAATCTCAGGATTAATCTGCATCTTTGCTCCAATGGTCTTCTGCTCTAAAAATGTCAAATTGTGCAACTTTTTATCAATTTTCTCTAAAACCTATTTTTGGGAACTCATCCTAGACGGTTTCGCCAATCGATGATTAAAATTGACTTAAGCTGTTCGGTGAGCAGTCCTGGGATATTCTTCCACTAGGTGACACTACATTTGGAAAAGGTTATAGTTCGTAATTTGCTGCATGGATTCGTACAAAATTCTCTTTGTACGATCTAGGGTCACTACTCAGTTGATGCATAAAATTTGGGAATGATTGCTCATTCCAAACTTCAGAAAATCTAAGAAAATAAACCCGCTGCAATTTTTCTAGACATTCTCTAGATGGCCGATGTCAAGTGCTTCAAAGGATTTTTAGATCGGTCAAACGGTGAGTCTGCAGTGATATTCAGTATCTTGCTGTAACTTGTACAGTATGCACAGCATTTTCTTTTTTGCTCAGTTTTGGATCAAATGCCATGAAAATAATTGAAAACACACCCAAAACCGGCAGAATGATGTGTGATTTTTTTCAGAATTTTCTCACCATCATCTGTTGTAAGCTTTTTAAGTTTAAACTGACAAATCTATCCAGGTCTGGCACGTCACCTCCCTTAATTTTATGAGTCAGACTTGCTGACAATGGTTGTTCAGATCATAGTGAGTTTAAGTTCTCTATTTTATTTGGATCCCGTGACGCTTTCTTATTTTTCTCTGCTTAAAACTGTTGGTGCAGCTTAAAATTTAAACCTTTGAAATACAAAATTTTGCAGGTGGGTTGAACATTTCACCTAGTAGTCAGGTACATATAATGACACTCTCTGATCTCAAGGTGATGATGCAAAAATCAAGTTTGCGTTTCCCCAATTATCTGAAAGTCAAAATTATTTCATCACTTTAAACTCTTAAGTCATCTGCGTCTTCTCCTCTGAAAATGTCAAATGTTGCTTTTTTCATGTCTTGCTTGGATCCCGATCATTGACGTTTGAGGCTATATTCTTCCCTATTACCCCTTGTCCTGCCTCAGTACATCTACAATCACACCCAGCACCAATCCTTCATCCTCAACAATACCTTGAGGATGACTGTGACCGCAGCCAAACTGATACTTACACTACTACTGCACATTTCAGCCACATAGTGTTTCTTTGCATTTGATTTTACAAATCTTCAGGAACCAGACTTCATTAGAAGCAAACAACGCTTTAATTGGCAAATCTATATAAATTCACAAAAAAGCACAAGTACTTTATAGTACAATTTGACTGTTTACTAATTCAAATGATATTGTCAAAAAGCCAATATATATAAAATATATTGATAGTATGTATGGTTAGTGCATGAATATAAAATTTAAAAAAAACCCATAAATGCTGCATAAAACTGCTGTACAATGGCAATAAAAACATGATAATTAAATCACATGCAAGCATTTGTATGAAAGGTACTTTGCATACAGAAAAGGTTTACCCACCTTCCCATTACAGACTCTCTCTCTCAAGCTAATTTCAAACATTCCATTGTAAGAAACACAGTTCTTATCAATGTTGTTTGCAAATCCACAACTAGTTAAAACACCTTCACAAGTAAAACCTCAATTTAAAACTGGCAGATTTACCCTCACAATTGCTTGTGTGAAAATGTAAATAAATGGGTTTGGGCTTAGAGTTTAAAGGCTACAGTGGGACAAGAGGTACAATACAAGTTCAGCATGTTTATATAAGGATCTTGAATTTGCTGCCGTCAAGGGGTGATACAATCAGCCGTGCTGAGCCTGGGGAGTGAAGAGGCCGCCTGCTGTTTCTCCAGATAACAGTACAGACTCGGAAAACCAGCAGGACACACGCTAACACCAGCAGTATAACTAGACGGGACACAAAAGAAGAAAATCACCAGAAGTAAACCTTCAAGTTTAAAAATGGAATACATTTTAGGGAGTTCAGAAAGGCAACATGCTATGATTGGTTTTTAAAGATATTTTTGGGCTTGTTGCCTTTATTTTGGACAGGATAGAGAGAGGGGATGGCATGCAGCGAAGTGCCACGGGCTGGACTCGAACCCAGGCTGCTGCCATAAGGACACAGCTTTGTACACGGGGCGCTCTACCAAGTGAGCTAACTGGCACCCCCACGCCAAGATTTTTATCCTAAACATCATTTTTGGAACTTAAGTTAAACTTACCCATAAACAGAGAGTTTGGAGTGGGATCAGCTGGGTTAAAATGTTTGAGGATGTTTCCGACCAGAGCCACAATCACCACGGGGTACACTGTCAGGATGTTACGCACCCAACGGTCCAGCACCCAGTTCTCAAGGATAAACCTGCACACAAAGACAAAGCAGTCATCAACCAACTGTAAAATACACAGGAGGGAAGTTATGGTTTTACACTGCTCCCATAAATGTTTTCGCACATAATGCTGCTGGTGACCTGACACTGATACCTTTAGCAGCTGCAGTCTTTAGTAACATTTATCATCTTTCATGACAAAAAGATTAAATGTTTTTAATATTCTGATTTTTCACATTTATTGTCAGAACTAAAAACTAATACATCTGCTAGTACCACATGGTAAGTGTGTCACTCTTCTACTTTTGAAACACAGCTTACCATCCCACCACCTCTGCAAACAGGATGCACAGAGAAGCTGTTGCTGCTGTGCTCCTGTCCACACCCCACAGGTGGAGAACCAATGAGAAGTTGATCAGAGAGGCGATGGATGTCCATGTGGTGTAGAGAGCCAAACCATTCTGGACCTAAATATATGAACATTAATAAGCACAAAGATGACTTAATTCACAGGGGACAGAGTTTTTTTTTTAATTAGCAATGTAGTGACGGGCAAACACCGTCTGAGGTACCAGCTACAGTGGTGGTTGAATTTTCTATATTTCAGCACAGATATGACCTAAAAAATACTACACAAGCAGATAAAGAGAACCCAATTAATACTACATTGAGGAAAATCATCCAATATTGCGTATCTGTAAAGTATATGAACCTTTGCTTTCAGGATCTGATGTGACTCCCCTGTGCTGCAGGTCATAGCCGTTGTCTTATGTGAATGTGTTCACTCTCGCATAGACTTGACTCTGTAAAAAAAACTTGGTAGCCTATTATGTTACATATGGACACGGTGGATATTTTACAAGCATGGACCAGGTAAAGCAGCAGTGAACACACAGAGTGCAGATGTTGGTTTCGAATGTAACGGATCGCGGGTGGAAAACTCGAGACGAGTTCTGTGTTCTTTAGGCGATTTTCTAAAACATACTGCTGATGGAGAAAGTGGAGCGGACGGGGAGGAGAGACAGAGAGAGGTGGAGCAAGCTGGTGTGTTTGCAGTGAGAGACAAGAGGTGTAGGTGTGTGTGAGTGTGTCTGAGTGTGGGGAGAAGAGAAGTCTGCGCCAGGTGCCAGCAAAGGTTCTTATGCTGGAATGTTATTTTTGTGCCAAACATAACGCTTTTAATTTAAACCAGAAAGTTCTATTTCTGTCTCACCAGTCCACAAAAGAATTCTCCAATGGCCTTCTGGATTGTCGGTGTGATTTAGAGCAAACTGCAGACGGGCAGCAATTTTACTTTTGGAAAGGAGTGGCTTTCTCCTTGCAACACTGCCATGCACACCACTGTTGTTCAGTGTTCTGCTGATGGTAGACTCATGAACAGTGACATTAGTTAATGTGAGAGAGGCATTTAGTTGCTTAGAAGTAACCCTGGGTTCCTTTGTGACCTTGTGGACTATTACACGCCTTGCTTTTGGAGTGTCTTTGTTTCTTTCATTTGTACACAGTCTGTCTGACTGTGGATTGGTGAAGTCCAAACTCATTACAGATGGTTTTGTAACCTTTTCCAGCCTGATGAGCATCAACAACTCTTTTTCTGAGAC
Organism: Micropterus dolomieu; assembly: GCF_021292245.1. Taxonomy (NCBI): domain Eukaryota; kingdom Metazoa; phylum Chordata; class Actinopteri; order Centrarchiformes; family Centrarchidae; genus Micropterus; species Micropterus dolomieu. The sequence continues at coordinate 1,517,948 of NC_060155.1, read as the reverse complement.
TGGAAAGCAAAGGTTGACATACAGATATCGGAGTATGTTTTGGATCATATTTGTGCAGAATTATAGAAAATTCTAATGGGTTCACAAACTTTCACTGTACTCATACACACACACTCTGCTGTACCAGTATTCTGAGACAGGCCAGGTCTTTGCGATGGTATGTCTGTAACCAGAGTCCATAGTAATCTGTGGCAAAGCAACAAAAGAACAACGCGCTGTAGTTGGAAATCACTATCATGATTAATACAACCAGAGCCGCTAGCATCATCCTGCAAGACAGAGAGAGAGAGAAAGAGAGAGAAGGACCATAAATGCATATCACACACTCAATGTCAACTGTTTTATTACAAGTAGACATTTCAGAGATTCAGGCTCACACAATAGGCTACATACAATATTTAATGTTCATTAGTAATAATACTCTATAGTTTATAATGGATCTTTTTTGTAGTTTTGACTCTTAATTATTAAAACTTTAATATATTTTGCGGTACTTTTGTTCAGCATTCTGTTATGTTATCTTGGTGAGGTCTCATAACAACATATCTAAGGGATAATCTTTGTTTATGTTGTGTGTTTCTGAAAAGAAGAGAAAAAAAGAATATCGGCCGATATTTTGGATTTTAAAATCCTCAAATTGGTATTGGCTTAAAAATACCATATTGGTCAGGCTCTAGTTTCTGGTCCTCCTCACCCTCCCTCCTAAATGCCCTCCCCTCACCCTTAGTGTTCCTAGCCCTGTTGTTGTTTTAAGTTTAATGTAATGACTAGAAGTAGAAGACATACTCTCTGTCCCATAGCAGCAGCCATATCATGTTCAGCACCATGTTGGACAGCCAGCAAAAATAGAAGGAGTAGGGCAGCAGACACTGAGCCCAGGATCTATTCACAGAAAGACAAATATCAGTTTCATCTGTTGACAAATGAGTCCTATCAGACAGGTTACAGCTGCATTAGTAAATATTATGACTATTTTAATGTTTAGCTTACCCTCTGAATACATATGTAGTGATGTATATGACCATCAGGGTGAGCCAGGTATAGATAACACCCCAGATGGAGAAGGTCCAGCCAGCTGGAGTGATGTCTGTCTCATAGCGGGCTGACACATTACCTGTGGTGGAATGGAAGAGACCTGGAAAACAAAGACATTCAGTCACCAAACTCCAGCACTGATATTGGCTGATATGGTGTTGGTCAGGGTTGAGGTCAGGGCTCTGAGCAGGCCAGTCAAGTTCTTCTATATAAATTCACAAAAAAGCACAAGTACTTTATAGTTCATCCCTTAACCTGACGTGTATACGTCAGGTTAAGGGATGAACAGGCATCAGTAACCACGATCCATGAGCAAAATGTACATATGAACATAAGATTTGATTGGAACATAATGAAAAACTAAAGGCTATGCTTGACCACTAAAAATAACATTTTTTGTGTGGGAGTATAATGAAGAGACACACGATTAATGTTGGTTAGAAATTTAATAACAAACTGGATAAAGCCATCAAGTTCTTAAAAGAACTCCAGCGCAGAGACAGAAACACAAACAAACATAAAATTGTGACAGTTTGGAAAGTTGCACTTTGTTTCCTAAATGTCAGATTGTTTTATTAGCCACGCGACAAAGTCGGTGGAATTTGTTTTCGGTACAGTATGTTTAAGTCAGAATAATTTTAATATTCAGAACAATTGTGTTCCATTATTATTTATTTTTTTTACTATTAAATAGTTCTAATGCAGGATTATGCCAAACTAGTTACAGGGTGTTTAACTGAGAATTTCACATTTTTTAAGCAAGTGGAATTATCTGGTACAGTTTTTACGGTTACACCACATTGACATTTTTTCCATCATTCCCTAAATATTCTCTCCAAATTGAATAAAACCTGAAATTTTAGACTAGTGTTTCAAAAGAAGAATCTCTGCAAGTAATATGTAAGTTTATTTGTACATGTCAGCTCTTTTAATTTGAATGAAACCATATGGATACAAAAAAGTGGCATCACGTCATTGACCTAGAAACCTCCTGACAGATAAAAACTTAAAACAACAACTCCGGACCTAGTATTTTGCTTAACTCCATCAGCTGTTAGCTGCAAACACACCGCTGCATGCTGGCTGCTATTTTCCAGCTGTAAATACTAGGGGTGTGCACCTTCACTGGTCGAACGATGCGATTACGATTATCAGGTCAACGATTCGATTAGATTCCTCATCACCTCAAGGGTGGGAATTTCTAGGCACCTCATTATGATTATGAGTGCTATGATGCGACTGTAAAACAAATAGGATAAAGATGTAAAGTCACTGTGTGACTACTTGGTACTTTTTAAGTAGTATTAAAGTATTGAACAACAATCCAAAGAAGCAGGTAGTAATGAAATGCAGCTATTTAATGTTACTTCATATAAATGCAGCTAACATTGCATAGCATTATTACATTATTACTGACCTCTGCTACTGCTATTTTTATTTCTGATGCTGCTGTTATAAGTATAGAGTCAGATGGGGGTTGAACTACGCACTTTACAATGCTCCAGCCAAATCACGTTCACTCCACCTTAATCTGTTCCTTTTTTTGTCTCATCTAGTGTAGTTACATGTTTGTTTCTTGTCTTGTAAGTTCATTATTGTAATCTTGTATTGAGCACCATGGGCCTTGAGAAACGGCATTTGGTTCATTGTGTACTCGAAGGGTGGATGAATGACTTGAACTAGCAGCCAAAAAGCGTCCAGCTCAGCTTCCAGGCCGCAGTCTGAAGACGACATGTTAGCTAAGGCTAACTAACCTTAACGGTGCTGCACTTCCGCATTTCCAAGTTCCGCCTTTTTCGTTTCGTCAACATTACGTTATCAATAAACCTATAGATAATAAATTATTAACAATTGTGAATCGATTCATAATCGCCCAAGTCCGCATCGCGATCAATTATTTTCCACACCCTTAGGAAATACAATACCGACGTACAATCTCAGGCCGACATCGGCCAGACATGTGTGTGCTATTTGACTGTTGATTGTGATTTATTTGTTTGCAAACAACGGTGGAAAAGAGAGGAGCAGTAGGGCTGGGCAATAAAACAATAATGATAATTATCGCAATATAATTTTCCTCAATAACAACATAATAAATGTTCAATATATCGTCAATAAATATTTGCTTTAATTCATTAGAATTACAAACAAATTAGCATCTAATTTTTCTTTTAAAATATTTATTTTGTTGAAAAACTAATTTAACTAATAATTTGTTGAAAAAGATAATAGTTTTAAATGTTCTAACTCAGACTTGTGATGTGATCCACTGTTTGGCATCAAGTTTTGTCACATTCTGACCATAAAGAAAAGTTTAAACACATAATTAACCATCTGGTTTCTTGAATTTTTACTTAGGAGCAAAAATCCGCCTTAAAACTACTGATTTGAGAGAGATATATATATAATTATCGATATCAAATGATATGAAATGTTTTTATTGTGACAACATTTTTGGTCATATCGCCCAGCCCTAAGGAGCAGTCACTGAAACACCTGAAATGCTCGACTTACATGAAATGCTCGAGTAGCCTCTACTCAACCATTCAGAAATTCCCCTCCAAGCAGGGAGTGTTTTGGGGTTAAAATAAAGACCCTGGAACAAAATTTAAACCCTGGTCCCTGTGTTGGTACTTCCGGGGTAAAGATCCTTGGGTGGAAAGGAATGCTTAAGATTTTCTTAAACTGGAACTGAGTTCGCTATGATCATGAACAAGTAAGTGGTGAGTGAATATCAATACTGCAGAGTATTGTGATATTTTGCGTGGCAATATTATACAAATACACAGACACAAATTATTAATAATTAATAAAAAACACTTTTTGGTACTATAAGAAAATCAATTGCTTTTTCAGTCCACTAGACAGTGCTAAGTTTTTTTTCCAGGTGAGGTCACTATTTGGGACAGGCGTCCATATGGGACAGGCCTTTCATTCTTTTTGCACAAAACTGAAACTACTATGAAACAGTTTATTTATGTCAAACAGAATAATACTTATGTAAAAATGATCAAATAATATCAAATACACGTCATTCATTTGATCTAGCTCCGAAAGACGGCTTATGCGCTTTTATTTTGAAGGCAGCAACCTCACGAAAACATCAACACGGTGCAGGATGAGAGAAGTTAGCAGACAGAGAGCGATGGACTTAACATGACAGGATTCACAACTTGGATAAATTTTTCTGAAAAGCCGTTTTGATTCTTTTGATCGGTGGACCGTTACAGACTAAAGGAATATAAATAATCAAGGAAGGGACACATTCGGACTTAACGGGCAGACATCAAAGTTAACATGAGTCAGCACTTTTTCCATTGTATTCATGCAGGTTACACCGGTAAATCTAGAAGAATTAGACTTTGGGTCTTGTTGTTTCCGTTAAATGAACCTAACAGTGGTATTGTGGAGAATCTAACCGATCTAACGATGTTCAGCATGTCCATATTGACATATTGATCATACGTTTAAACATTAATATTTGTATTAACGATCTAAGCAGCATAGAAGCAGCTAAAGCGGGCGACTTCGCGGGGTTTAAGAGGTTTTATACATCCAAAGAACTATAAAAACCAGAGCAGGCATTTATTTGTTAAAATGTGTTCCCACACCAGGCCAGTAAAGGAGGTAGGCGGCTATTTGGGACTCGGCTATTAATTGTAGTTTTACGGTAACGTTACATTAATTTGTATAACGTGCGTCTGCGCAAGTGCTGCGCCCGATTAACAAGCTGCAGCCAAACCAACACCAAAACCTATGACCATCTAAAGTTTCAGACAGAGATCCAACAACAAGGTAACTCTGTAAGCTCTGGCCAAGACGGCCGCAAGACAGCACCACAAATCCTGTTTACTTTTTCTCCCCACACAAGCACGTTATATTAGGATTATCAGCAGGAGGAGCGTGTTTTTGTCAGTAGTAATCACTTAAAATTGATTTTCTAAATGTTACTTCATCGCCCCCATGTTAAAAGTAATTTCTGCACTGCTGCTGTCATAGCAACATAACATTACACCACGCGCCATCAAACGTTTGTATGTTTTATTTTTAAATTAGTCCTAAGATTAATCAACTAATCGAAGAAATCATCATAAGATTAACTGATTTTAAAATTAATTGTTAGGTGCAGCCCTATGTTACTTTCAACCACTGCTTCAGCGCATGAAACACACTGCCTGTTAGTCTGAACAATCCAAAGACCTCATCCTTTTAAAAAAATATCATTTTCTAAAAGGAAAAATCTGCTCTCAACCATGGGTAGGGTGTGGCATAAAAAAAATCTAATTTCAGGGACTAGAGTGGGTAGTTAAAAATAGAAAGACTTTAATAAATATGGGCCTACACAAAAAAAGAAGAAAATCTACACAAATGTGCCATCCACTGAGAGCCTTGCACTAGAATTCCAGCCACACCTTGCGCATGGATGGAAGAATTCAGATGGAAGAGGTAATGTTAATACCACTAACAGTTTGAAGTGATCGCATCTTCTTGAAACAAAACGCAAGCTCTTCAAAAAAACGTTTCTGTCATGTTCTTATAGAACGCTAACTCTAGCTAATTACTAATCACAAACATGACAAACTAAAGGTCCACATGGAACTTATGGCCATGGAAAGAACTCAGTGTGCTGCCACACCACAGTACGTTAGCGACATAATGAGTTCCCAGCTCTTTTAACGTTACGTCACTGACTGGGAGTCTCCCTCCACAAAGTTCCATAACCTGTGGAACCACTGCTGTATATTTCAGGAGGCCTAACACGTCAACGTTATGTCACATTAAACGTGTTACAAATAACGTTACTTGAGAAATCTTTACTTCAACGTTTAGTTAGCTTTAACGTTAGCGCATCGAAAAACATTCTGTGTGGTTATTTTAACTCACCTCTTCCCGTTTGAGCCAAACCGTTAAAAACTAAAACGGCAATAAAAACCGCCGCACACAAGATAATTGTAAAAATTCGGGGGAAATTGTTGTCCTTCATTGTATCTAGATTACTGCTTCGTCTGTGTTCCGTTGTGTTGGTCTGCCGCTGGTTAGCCGTCAGTTAACAGTTAACGTTACCGTCAGGACTGAGAGAAACAGAAAGGACGTTCACCAAATGATGCCTTCACGTGCTCTATGTAAACGCCCCCAACCGTGGCGCAAACATGTCTAAAAGACAGAGTGCTCACTAACAGCCAACATTTTCATATCCACCATTTTTCTATTTGATACGGTAACTAAGTGGACCTAAAGGCAGTAAAAGTGATTTGCTTCATTGTTATGAGCTTCGAGGGATTTAAGCAGATGTGTGCTGCATTTAAGGCGTCTTGAAATAAGTTAAATCACCTCAATTTCAAGAGTGTGAGAGTTAGGTTTTGAATTATTTGTTCATATTTGAACCATAACATGATGAACGAGACTACTCTGCCTGGTATTTCCTCTCAAGAGTTAGTTTCTTGTCATTATGATATTGTTTCTCAAAAGGGTCCTTGGTTGCTGCTTGAAATTTGTGTCCATCAAGAAACTTGAGGAAATGAAACTTGAGCTAGTAGCCTACTTTATAATTTCTCTCTGGCTATGCTGTGAGTTCATTCACCATGAGTTCAGATATATTTACTGTTGTTAGTTATTGGCTTTATTTAGCGTAAAATAGATAAAGCAAAAAAGTCAAGCTGCTAAATCACACTTGCTGTGATTGTCTCTCTTTATTAGAAGATGTTCATTAACATGTTTTGATTTAGTATTGGATCGTTTGGACAAGTTTGTCGTCATATTCACATTTATAAAGTTGCCATCATGTACAACATCATTATTAGCATAAATGTCCCCACATGATAAGCCAAACTGTACCACATGTTCATCCCAGTGACAGGGGTGAGATGTGAAGTGATGGCCATAGCTGTGATGGATGATGACACTAGCATGTGCTACTGTACTAACTGCCAGATGTGCCACTGGTAACTCCATAAGTTTGCAATAGTTAAGGTAGTTAGTGCTTTCCTGTTAATATAACAATGATAAACAAAATTGAATATAAACAAAAAAGTTTATATTATAGTTTCTAGTTTCTGGGCAAATTCAAAGCTGCATTAATTGATTTTTTTGCCACTTGGGGTCAGCAGAGCAAGGTAACAAGCAAAGCAAAATACACTATATAAATAACACTTAAATCACACATCAGATCTTGATGAACAAAATTGTTATCATAATCTTTACTGTATATTGTATAATTCGTTGAGATCAAACCGATTCAAAATCACACCGAAAATCAAAGTAAAACAAATCTCTGTGGATTTAGGATTTGGCTAGCATGTGGAGGTCTGGGCAACATGCCTAGGATATGCCTCTCCAGATCATCACTGACCCACCGCCAAACCGGTCATGCTGGATGATGTTGCGGTCAGCGTCTCTAGACTCTTTCACATCTGTCACATGCTCAGTGTGAACCTGCTCTCATCTGGGGGAGAACCGGGGTGCCAGTGGTGGACCAGTTCTGGTGCTCTCTGGTGAATGCCAATGGAGCTGCATGGTGCTGGGCTGTGAGCACAGATCCCACTAGAGGACGTCTAGGCCTCATGCCACCCTCATGGATTTTGTTTCTGACAGTTTGGTCAGAAACATGAACACCAGTAGCCCATTAGGAGGTCTTTTTGCAGGGCTCTGGCTGTGCTCCTCCTGTTCCTTCTCGCACACAGAAGCAGGAGCGGTACATGCTCCTGAATCAATATAGAGGAAACACTGCTGTGCAACCTGAATGGGCTGCAGGTACTACCTCATGCTACCAGTGCAGACATCTTCCATCTGCCTTGATACTTTGTCTACAAACTTTTTAAGAACCTTTATAATGGCATGGCATGATACCTATTACAGAAAATTATTAGTATCAGGCTTTTAAAAGCCTTGAGCAATCTACCGTAAATGCCTTTGTAATGATCAGTTACAGGCCCATTTCAAACTGAAAAACATTTTAACACCTTCTTTGGCTCAATAATTAATCTGATTTTCTCTAGTGAAGATTTGGCCACATTACAGCACCTATCAAAGCTTTAAAGCAACATTATGTAGTATTTTTATTTTAAAATAACAGCTTCAAAGTCATTTTGATGGTACACCGACTTGACACTATGATTGCCTCTCAGGCCGTGTGAGCTTTGCCTGGCACTGTGTAGAACTGAAGTCCTGGGCAAGATTCCTATTGCGAGGAGAGCCTAAGATTTTACAGCATCAGTGAAACTCTTCAGCAAGCAAACTATGAGAAGAAGTATATAATGTACAATGTCAGTTCTTTGGAAGAAGCTAGCTCAGTACTCTCAGTACGGATATCATGGCAGTGGCTGCGAAGAGGCTAAAGAAGACGTTGGGCACTTGAAGGAAGAGAAAAAGAGAGAGTGACTGAGCAAGAGTAAATACCTAATATAATGGCTGTTACTCGTTAGCGTGAACTTAGAGCTCAAAGGATGCAGGACAGATGCAGAGCTGGCCTTCCTGCTGTTGGACGAGTCAATAATAACTTATTAGCTGCTTGCTGTGTCTTGTCCTTATTGACGACAGCTATGAATTACACTCTGAAACAGCAGGGTTGCCAAATTGCTCAAAACCACATCTTCCATAATGTTGCTTTAAGTGACATTTCTTTAAATACAGGCTGGGACAACACCTCAGTTCTGGTGTTCCTGGATCTTATTGCTTAGGCTATAAGAGTATATTGCTTTACAAATTTCAACTACTAAAGTCCGACCCATACTGGATCGTTGAGACTGATAAGACATTTGACAGTTTAAAAAAATCTGATTATATCGGCTGTTATGGATTTCTATATAAACACATACCATCTCTGGTGCTCTCTAGAGAGTAGAGCTTTTGTTTCCTTCAGGAGACACCTTATTAGAAAGGGATACCGCTTAACAGACAAGGTACAGGGTCCAGGTTCAAGGCAGATTTATTTGTCACATTCCAACAGGTTGTAGAGTGAAACTGAGATTGTAACTCCCTTCTGCTACGTAGCAGACAATATACAGTAATATAAAAACTATTTTAAAAATGGTAAACAGAAATAAACTGTATTCACTGGAGCAGTGCTGAGGATGAACTAGAGTTTAAGAGTCTGATAGCTTGGGGGAAAAAGCTGCTCTGCAGTCTGGTGGTGCAGCAGCAGAAACTTCTATATCTCTTCCCAGAATGCAGCAGGGTGAACAGGCTGTGGCGGGTACTGTCCTTTAGTATCCTTTGGGCTCTGCGTAGGCACCTCACATCACCGATATCACTGATTCTGAGGAGATGGGTACCAATGATCTTCTGAGCAGTTTTAATCCCCTGCCGCAGAGCCCTCTGATAGTACATACAATACATAAATAGATACAACCCTAACTAATAATATCAAAACATTTCTAATAGGGCTGGACGATAAAACAATGATAATTATTGCAATATAATTTTCCTCAATAACTATATAACAAATGTTCAATAAACAACAAGAATCCCTTCTTCGTGGTGTGGTTTAAAGATTTGTTGTCATGTATTCCATCGAAAAATGAAGGAAACCTCAGATTTATTTGATACAGTTTGTTTTTTTTCCCTGGAATAACCTAATCCAGTTGCTCAGAGGGTATATTAAACTACTATTTTGGTGTTTTGTTTTAATTTTTAAGAGTGTACGGTTTTCAATTGTTATATTTATGTTTGTGTTTTTATTGGCTTATTATTCTGACTCGATACCAAAAAGGGAAAAAAAGGCAGATATATTGGTCTAGCTCTAGAGACAACTGAGAGGACACAAATGATGTGGTGTCCTGAAGGGTCCATTCAGATGCCTCTCCTCAACAAACTCTTATAATAGTCTAATAATCTTTTATTTTGGGGGGGGGGGG
>NC_060155.1:1496735-1508041 GCF_021292245.1 Micropterus dolomieu | reverse complement strand
GGGGGGGGGGGGGGGGGGGGGGGGGAGTGGTAAATCTTCAGTCTCCTCTAATGGGGCTGAAATACTCTGTGTAGCAACAGCAAGCTGTGGTCTACGAAAATTAAAGACAGCTGAGGAATGATTTTACATGAAGCACAGCCTTAAGCATTTCACCCATCTGTTGTCAGTTTACAGAAGGTTAAATATTGCTCCAAAGACAATAGTTGTGTTTAAATAAACCTTCACTTCTCCCATTAATTTATCATGTGAAGAGACAAAGATAGAAACGCATTTCTGCTGGCTGCATCTATTGTCTTGGATATGTACTCCTTCAACTGCGTGTAAAATACTTGCTGGTAGGATACATTCATTGCTGGCTTGAGTCTTCAGATGGGTATAGTTGACTATAAGAAAAATAAGAATATCGCTAGACCATACTTGAACCTGTATTCTCACAGTAATGTGGTTTCTTCTGTGCGTGTAAACAGTGTCAGTGTCTTCTGTAAAAACTAGTTGCAGGATGGAGAACCTCTATGGCCACTTCTCATACATTTACTTCAGGTGTATGTGTGTGTTTGTTTGTTAAGAGGTCTGTGGCTGGCAGTTTTGAGTCTCTGTGCTGCTGTTTTCATAGTCTTTGTGTAAGTCCAGTGGTCCATACAGGCTCGCCAGTACAGCCAGTACTCTGCTCTGGACTGAATCCACTTGCTCTACTGGGCAGTATTCATCTAGGCTGGACCTGAAAACATACACAGTAACACAAACACATTTAACTTCTCTTTCTTTAGTGCTAGATCTTTGACACACTATAAGGACAAAAGTATTGGGACATCTCTTAATCATTGAATTCAGGTGAAATGAATGAAACATTGAATCCCATTGCCACCAGTGTATAAAATGAAGCATGTAGCCATGCAGTCTGCATTTACAAATGAATCAAGTCTGCATTTTGTGAAAGAATGGGTCGTTCTAAAGAGCTCTCTGAATTTGAACGTGGCACTGTAACAGGATGCCACTGTTGCAACAAGTCAGTTTGGGAAATTTCTTCCCTCCTCGATATTCCACAATCAACTGTAAGTGGTATTAATGCTAAGTGGAAGCACAGCAAGTCATCCATGTGACAGACCACGTAAAGAGAGGGGTCGCAGAGTGCTGAAGTGCATAGTGTGTAAAAGTCGTCAACGCTCTGTTGAGTTCCAGACCTCCTCTGGCATTGACATCAGCACAAAAATTTTAATTAATTAGTCATTCAGCTGATGCTTTTTATCCAAAGTGACTTACAATTGCTATACATGTCTGAGGTTGCACACCTCTGGAGCAGCTAGGGGTTAATTGTCTTCCATTGGTGGATTTGTGGCAGTGGGAATTGAACCCAAGGCTCCTGGACCAAAGGAACATGTCTTATCCACTGCAGCAGGAGCTTCATGACATGGGTTTCCATGGCCAAGCAGCTGCAAGCAAGCCTTACATCACCAAGCACAATGATAAGCGTTGGATAGTGTGATGTAAAGCACGCCGCCACTGGACTCTGAAGCAGTGGGAATGTGTTTTGTGGAATGATGAATCATGCTTTTCTATCTGGCCGTCTGATGGACGAGTCAGGGGCACATGCCAGGAGAACGTTACCTACCTGACTGTTTGGGGTTGTTTTTCTGGGGTTGGCCTGGGCCCCTTAGTTCCACTGAAGGGAAATGTTAATGCCTCAGCTTACCAAGACATTTAGGAAAATTCTATGCTTCCAACTTTGTGGGAACAGTTTGGGGAAAGCCCTTTTTTGTTTCAGCTGGACTGCATCCCCATGCACAAAGCAAGGCCCACAAAGAAATGGTTGGATGACTTTGGTGAGGAAGAACTTGACAGGCCTGCACAGAGCTCTGACCTCAGCATGACAGAACACCTTTGGGATGAACAGAGATTGCTAGCCAGGCTCTCTCGTCCAACATCAGTGTCTGACCTCACAATTGCTCTTCTGGATGGAGGAAAGATTCATACAGACTCTCCAATATCTTGTAGAAAGCCTTCCCAGAAGAGTGGAAGCTGCTGAATCCATGCCTATGAATTTATAATATAGCACATCATGAAAGCTTCTTTAGGTGTAATGTGTAGTGTCCCAATACCTTTGTCCATACAGTGTAAGATAGGCCTGATTTCAAATTTCAATCCCGATTCTTACTTGTGTAGATTTTTAACTTTATGTGGCTGTATTATTTACCTGGACATAGTAACCAGCGTAGGTTTGGGCAGAGCCTTCAGACACAGCTGCACAGCTGAAATGAGCCTGTCGATCTCCTCGTCAGTGCTGATGTGGTGAGGCAGCTCGGTGGAGTCACAGGTTAACCCTGCCTGATGGACCTGAGAGAGAATATGTGGAGACAGGGGAGAAGGATTATGGAGATTTCAAGGAGAAAACATGGACGAGGAGAGAAGCAATAAGCTCAGATAAGAGGCAACAAACTAAATGTGGATAAAACAAGGTGCAGTATGAATCTTGATTTCTACCACTTCATTTTAGGTATTATGCCTTTACTTTGAAAGGCACTTTATTCACTTTATTATTATTAATTGAATGTGCAACTATTTTTTTGAGTGACCAGTTTCAACCCACTATAATACAAAAAGAAATTCTATGCAAACTGATATTTTATGCATTCAGTACCCCCTACACTGAAAAGATGAGTTCTGCTAACTTTCCCAAATTGAGATGGCCATCGTGACATGGTGGAGGTGGGAGGTGCATGCTGGTGGTTTCTGTCATTCAGTTCACTTGCATTTAGCCAAAGACTATGATTAGGCGATTTGTTGTACAGTTTTCTTTCTACAGTTTAAACCCAGGGATAAAATGTTTATTTGAGATAAAACTGACATTATAATGTATTTTGAGTATTTCAAATACACAAATACAATCTGTGAAAGTATTTTGTTACAAATCATTACTTTTTCTGTCTAGCAAAATACAAATTAATATATATATTTAAATTCAAATGAATTGATTTTAAATGTATTCATTTAAATAAATACAATACATTATTGTCGTTCTTGTAGCAATGGTACATACAGTTAAAGTAAATAAGTGCATTAACATTCTTACCATTTCATAGTCCGGGGACAGATTTCTTGACTTCAAACTAGAAACAAGTTGGGCTAATGAACCCATGCTGAAAACACATGTAAGAAAAAAAAAGGAAGATAATACACTTTAGATGTGCCTTAAAAATTCTAACAATGCACAGAAAAACTGTTGACTGTGTTACTTTCTGCTAAAAGTCACACTATGCAAGGCTCTGCATTTTATAGCAACAATTACAGTCATGCAACACAAATGGTTGTGATTAATAAGTGTCAGTTTGCTGCTATCTATATAGTAATACGTGTCAATTACATCAACACACATGTTCCACCAACACAGATATTTTCTCTAGTGTGATGGGTTAGACTTATCAGAGCTGTGCGAGTGTGCGACACCTGGCATCTCCACGTTGCAGCTGTTACGAGCTGGATAAGCTCCACCTTTTACCATAACACCATTACTATAGACCAGGGGTCAGCAAATAAGTCTGACATCGGGCCAAATTTTTTTCAAGCAGTTACAATGGCGGGCCAGAACGTTATTTCAGTCAAATGTGTAGTAATGTAAATAATTTATTTATATAACTGTTTTTAAAAAACAGGCCAACGATCGGCCCATAAATGTAAATGTACGGGGAGAGTGGAGATGAAGCTGTAAGCAGGGAGTAGCTCAACCTGGAGGGAGGGAGCAGGGAGGGAGGGTCATTTACACTGGGGACACAGAGGACATGTAGCCACCACTTTTTGAAAGCATTAGTTAAAAATGTTCTGAAAAATGGCTTGCACCAAGAAATGTTGATTAACAAATAAAAATGCTATGAGAAAGGTTTATTTGCACAATTAGAAAACCTGCAATGCAATGTAAATATAGAAGAAACCTCTGCGTTGTCCAAAAAAAAGTAATATAATAAGCTACTGATTACTGCATTATATTTTATTATATTTTGATATTGTTAATAGTCACCTGCCACCTGAATTTAGTGCTTCCCTTTATCAAAATAAAAGACTTTTCCACCATAAATTGGTGCAGAAAATGTCTCCAGAATGCAGGAAATTAAGTGCTTAATGCTAAAAATCTTTTCAGACCCCCCTATCAAATATTTGATTTATAAATATTTTTCGAAATAGTAGGCCTATTAAATATATATTCTTGTCTTGTAGTCATGGACAACAATCTTGTGCAAAAGTTATGTCTTAGTGTTTCATCACACCCGTAATCGGATCAATGGTGTATTTGTGAGGGGTGTTTTTGGCCCAGTCCAGCCCTGATCGATCCCAAAATCTGGCTGACTTTTTTCCCTACCTTGTTAAACAAATTGATTAGTCTATAAGGACACTTTTGCACATGCTCACAATAAAGCATGTGCTGCAGTGCGTCCCGGCGTTTGATTCGCATTCAGAAAACCTACAGACACCAGTCACCAGAAGAAATTCAGGGGAATCCAATCACACCTTTACTGGTGGCTTTTACAGAGGTATGTCAAGCAAGCCAGAGACTCTTTCGAATGTCCTTCAGAACTTTTCAAAGTAAAAGCTCTCAAACTCAACATGAAGCACTGCTGCAAAAAATGTTCTCACGCTTTCATTTTGGAGGCAAAATCACGTAAGAGGAAGTGACTATGTGAGTAACTGTTGCTGTCATGACAGATCTATTTCAGCATCAGCCGCTATCCATTTATTTTTTATTTTTCTGCTATCAAAGCAGTCTGGCCACGGGCCAGATATTATTGCTGGCGGGCCACATCTGGCCCGCGGGCTGCCTGTTGCCGACGACTGCTATAGAACCTTTTCACTACAGACATTTTGACATATACTAAGAAAAGCACAGGTGATTAATAAAATTAAGTATTAGTAGTTTTGCCAGTTCCAGAGCCTTGGACGGTCTGAAATCAGCACTGCAAGCAGTTACAACAGGTGCGGTCTTTGTGTCGATGGCGCTAAGCGACGCAAAGGGGGCGGGGCCGGCGACGCAAAGGAATTCGCGTGAGTTGAATATTTTCAACTCAAGCGAGAAAGTCGCATGACGCTAAGTCGCGATAGCCTGTCAGTGTTGAGATTGTCCATACGTCCCCGCGGCTTCAGAGCGTTGTGTGGAGAGGGCCAGGCAGAGCGGGACACTGAAAATCTGCTGGCTGGCTGAGAGCTGCTAAACTTGGGGGAGAGGAGCAGGGAGCAGTGCTGTAACCATTGGACAAATAAACACCCATAGTCGGACTGGATTATGCTCTAACAACTACGCCGTTTACTCGAGGGAGGAGGGAGGAGTAAACTGCTTTTATTATATTAGCTTTTTACTTAAGTTTTTGGGATTACAACGTTGATTTATCTTCACTCGAGCTTCTCAGCAGCTAGATTCCATGCACATCCGGTTCCAGTGTTGTTGTTAGCGTCGTTAGCTCTGTCGGACTACAACTTCATATTTATATAAAAACCGGACAAAACTGGACATTACTTGGAGAAAAGAAAGCGAGGAGGTTGAACTACCTGGTGAGTTCAGAAAACATTTGTCTGTAACTATTCCAGCTATCATTGTACTTTACTGTGACCAAGTTAGCATAGAATAGCCCTGATTGATCCAAACTCCATTCAGAAAACAAACATTTTAGAAGTTGTTGTCCTGCTGTCTTGTTGACAGAACTGACAAAGCATGAATTCATATGTTTAACAAAACTGCATCATCTTGTAGTTATTTCGGCATCAGTTTAATACGTTTAATGCAATTTAATCACAGCAAAATGTTTACTTTGGGTTCATACAGCTGTATTAATGGCAAGTTGTGTTTATTCACGTTATCGCGTTGTGTGTAAACACTTGCAGCGAACGTACTCACGCGAGGAAAGCGTGGCGAGGAGAAAATTTGCGTTTGGTCTGAATGCCACATAAGCCCTGAACACTCACAGATTTATCAGACCTCACCTTCCTGCGTAGCTACGCTGTAGGCTACGCACGTAGCCAGGCATTTATACTTGTGCGTCCGTGTGGCCATCAATCTGCAATTACACCCCCAAACACAAGTCGGCAGTAGTGCTACAGCGTCCACTATGTTGTAGCGCTCCGCTAACGTGAATAGGGGTAAAATTGTAAACGTGCAGCTGGCGTAGCCTTTTCAAATATTATCAACCGAGTGGATAACATTCGCTCGTGACGGTCAAATATATTGATCCACCATGTTACAGCCACTGTTTTGGCCGCTAGTAAAAGTTACTTCAAAGCACGGGAACTTCCTGTCGGCTTGGAGGCATTGTGAGGCTACCCAGCCGACACAATCACAGAGCTTACGGTCCGCGTCGACTCGAGGAGGTGTATGGCAGGCTACACCGTAGATGACGCCGTAGGGTAGGGGGCTACGCAGACGATACGCCGTCGATTTGACGCATGACAAGTAGTGTGCGAGTGCGGGCCCGAAATGGTATAATGGGACAGCACAGCAGTTTGCAACATATCATGTTACATTACCGTGACTACGCCAAAATCGCGGTTTTGGGATTTTTCACTTTACATCTGAAGGGACCAACTGTCTGATCTGAACGTATCCCAGGCTCTTGCCAAGTAAATTCATTATTTGAAAATTACCCGGGGACAAGAGGTAATTTTCAAATAATCAATTTCATCGGGTGAGTCTCACTGTGGAGATGGTATTAAGCCATACTGTATAGTGAATAAGGAGTGATTTTGGACACATGCCCTTGTATTGTACATGCTAGCTCACTGCTGTTGCTTCCTGGGACACTTCACTGGAACAGAGCAATTGCTGTTATTTGTTTCAGCTTTCTTTTTCCTGCTATAACAAGTCAAAATGTCTGCTGTGAAAAAGGTCTGCAGGTAGATTTCTGTCGGTGACGTTCATCAGCTTTGCTCATTGTTTGGGATGTAACGCTGGATAGGACACAAGTGTGTTTTCACAGGTACAGTACAGTTCAGTGCAGTAAGTACTATCCCCAATGATAATTACGCTGAAGAGGAAACCAGTGGCGTTCCTCTTTAAAGGTTACATTAACTTCACTGCTAAGGCAGCATGTTTAGTTCTCTGTACTGTCACAGTGAAATGAGCCCAGAGAAAGTATACCCAGGGTTGCTGGCCCAGCGTGTAACCGTCTCTTCCCCATCATCCTCTAGTAGATCAGCGAATGCTGCTTCCAGGTCTTCTAACTGATGTACACGACGATCCACACACTCATCAAGCTCCTCCTGGACACACATACACACACAGCGTCAAATTTAAAACATCTCATTATTTTTATCAAATTAAAAATATCAAATAACAGAACAGTTACAATTATTCTACAAACTCTTCTGTACGGTCATCTTAATCAAATCCAGGACATTTACGTAAATAAAACCCAACCAAGGAATGCAACGCTGGTATTCTCCTACAGTTAGTGGTAAGAGTGCGTACAGATGGTTTAGGTAGAATAAACGTCTTGTGGTACCTGAAAATTACATTCTCACTCACTAGCTCACCTAAACGTCTGCTCCTATGAGGCAATAATTACTTCTATGCGGACGCTGTGTATATCTGCACATAAGCATACAGTACTCACAGACACATCCCTATTTGCATATGTTCAACCACACCTGGTGACTTATGTGTTTGTAGTCCCAGTCTGTGTTTGTATGTATGTAGTGTTGATTGAAAACCATTTGTAAAACAAAAAGGCTGACCTGATCAGCATCAGGGCTGGGTCCTCTGAAATGGTAGAGCTCCTTAAGGATGGCGTACTCTTCCTGGACACAGAGACGACATGGAGCTGAGGTCAACTCAAAGAAACATGTTCTACTATGTTAATGTTTACTACAGAGGGAACTCCAGTTTTATATGTAAAGCACATTCAGTCTGTTTTTTAGCTAATGTTAAATGGGATTCAGTGTTGAGTAATTTGGGTATAATATGGTTATGCTCATAAACTCAGATATCATCAAAAGCTGTTACTACACATAAACTCAGATATCATCAAAAGCTGTTACTACAGCTCAAATCAGAACCAGAACAGCACTTTATGAATTTCATCACTAAATAAAATATGACGGAAGCCACTATTTCTGTGATATTAACTATGTGTTTAAAATAAACTGGTTAAAAAGATGTTTGACCAATGCTCAGTCTATCTGGAACATCATACCATCTCACATATTACCGGAACTGGTGATTTAAGCTTTGTTATCTTGCACTTTTGCACCATGTAAATTGCCTATCAAGCTTTTAGTTTGGAAGAGCGGTCACGTCTACATTTGTGCTCCACAGAAAGCTTTACTGTGAAACAATGCAGGTTATCATAATTCATATTAAGTGACTATTACTCCCCAAATGCCATCAAAAAGGAATTGATATATACATATGTCTTTGATAGTTCAGATTTTTTACTTGCATACAATATGTAGACACACATTTGAATCCCCATTCCTTTTAGAGAAGTTCATTCAGTCATTAAGGCTCTTCCATGTGGTCTGTTACTGCTTGTCAAGTGGCATCGTAACTGTGTGACATTAACTATGTGCACTACACTGTTTTTAGCAGGTGTTCACCTAACTGGGAAATGCAGATATAAATGTGTACCTGAAATTCTTCACAACCAAAATAAAATTGTTCCAAAAGGTGAATTAGAGGTTAAAGCCTAAAAAAGCTATTAATAACATTGTCATCATATACACTCACCAGCCACTTTATTAGGAACACCTGTTCAATTGCTTGTTAACACAAATAGCTAGTCAACCAATCACATGGCAGCAACTCAATGCAATTAGGCATGTAGACGTGGTCAAGACAACTTGTTGAGGTTCAAACCGAGCATCAGAATGGGGAAGAAATGGGATTTAAGTCACTTTGAACATGGCATGGTTGTTGGTGCCAGACAGGCTGGTCTGAGTATTTCAGAAACTGCTGATCTACTGGGATTTTCACGCACAACCATCTCTACGGGTTACAGAGAATGGTCAGAAAAACAGAAAATATCCAGTGAGCGGCAGTTGTGTGGACAAAAATGCCTTGTTGATGTCAGAGGAGAATGGGCAGAGTGGGTTGATATGACAAAGGCAACAAAAACTCAATATGAACCAAAGTTTCTGAGGAATGTTACCAACCTTGTTGAAAGTATGCTACAAAGAATTAAGGCAGTTCTGAAGGTAAAAGGGGGTCTAACTCGGTACTAGCAATGTGTTCCTAATGAAGTGGCCATTGAGTGTATATCTGTTTTACATTTTTTTATCAGTCATTTCCTGATGATATCAAGTGTAAGTATAAAATTGATGACCTGCTTGTTTCGGTCAACTGATCATAATTGAAAATATGCAGATTTTATTCCTGTGTACAACTAGACCTTACACTGATTTGCCAAATACAAACACACAGCACTTTGTAGTTCGTTGTCCTGCTCAAGGACACGTTCGTTCAGTATTGAAGATGAGCACCAACCTTTTAATCAATCAAATTTTCAATCACCTTATCACATCTTTCACAATGTATTGAAGGCCTGTCCATCGGTTTGAGTTCGATACTTTATCAGTTTCCTGCCCTGTGTTTGATCTGAGGTAGCAACTCTTTTGTTTCTTTTTGAATAAAAGATTTTTCCTTTAAAAGCCCCAAGGAGTCATTACTTACTGGATATGATGTTTTTCCTGTTGAATCATTCCAGACTCTAGTCTAATGGCAATTTCCTGTTTTTCAGGAAGTTAAAATCTCACAGTTTGAAAGTGTTTGCGATCAAGGATATTAACTAAGTGTAAAAATACATACATTATTATGGTTAAAAAAGTGTGAAAGCAAACACATCTGCATAAAGAAGCTGCTACCAAAACAAAATGAGGCAGTGTGCCACATGCAGATGTACAAGCGGGTTATACCTGTGTGTATAATTCCTTGAAAGGATTCTTACACGAGAAGAAATCCAAATCAATGTCCAAGATATATGGCTCTGTCTCACTCAGAAATGCAGATATTTTCTTAACAACATAACTGGTGGATCCCTCATTATCATCACCATCATCCCCCAAGCTTGCCGGCCAACTGCTGCCCTCTGCTGGTTGCAGTACATCGGCACATCTTAAGAGGGGCTGAGAGCAGCTGGCTTCCCCAGCTTCATCAGACTCTGTGCGGGGTCTCTTAGCAAACCACTTCCCTGTGTCCTCTTCCGTTTTCTTTTCTGAAACTGCAGACCGAAAAGCATAAGACATTGTAAGATAAGTCTGCTTTAGAAATATGCATTGTTTAGTCAATAACAAAGTATTAAAAAATTCTTGATTTATCTACAGTACTACATTTTCTAAACATGACTCTCTCATATTATATATACATACATACACACACACACACACACACACACACACACACACACACACACACAGACGACATAGGTTAAAGCAGGGCTTGGTACACAGAACTAATGAGAGGTTTGCACTGCTACTTAAACAGCAAAGGGCATTAAAGTGTGTGTTACCAGAGTTAATTGAGTTCACATTAAAGTTGTGTTAATCAGTGATTTTTTGTCTAAGATTCTTTTTGTTGAACCAGAAACAGTAGCTATGTCCCTCTGTTCAAGGAAATTTATTTAGCATGTACAGTGGGTACGGAAAGTATTCAGACCCCTTTAAATTTTTCACTCTTTGTTTCATTGCAGCCATTTTCCAAAAATCAAAAAAGTTCATTTTATTTCTCAGTAATGTACACTCAGCACCCCATCTTGACAGAAAATAACAGAAATGTAGAAATTTTTGCAAATTTATTAAAAAAGAAAAACTGAAACATCACATGGTCATAAGTATTCAGACCCTTTGCCGTGACACTCATATTTAACTCAGGTGCTGTCTAGTTCTTCTGATCATCCTTGAGATGGTTCTACACCTTCATTTGAGTCCAGCTGTGTTTGATTATACTGATTGGACTTGATTAGGAAAGCCACACACCTGTCTATATAAGACCTTACAGCTCACAGTGCATGTCAGAGCAAATGAGAATCATGAGGTCAAAGGAACTGCCTAAAGAGCTCAGAGACAGAATTGTGGCAAGGCACAGATCTGGCCAAGGTTACAAAAAAATTTCTGCTGCACTTAAGGTTCCTAAGAGCACAGTGGCCTCCATAATCCTCAAATGGAAGACGTTTGGGACGACCAGAACCCTTCCTCGAGCTGGCCGTCCGGCCAAACTGAGCTATCGGGGGAGAAGAGCCTTGGTGAGAGAGGTAAAGAAGAACCCAGAGGTCACTGTGGCTGAGCTCCAGAGATGCAGTCGGGAGATGGGAGAAAGTTGTAGTAAGTCAACCATCACTGCA
>NC_060155.1:1476413-1496635 GCF_021292245.1 Micropterus dolomieu | reverse complement strand
ACTTTTTGGCCTTAATTCTAAGCGGTATGTGTGGAGAAAACCAGGCACTGCTCATCACCTGTCCAATACAGTCTCAACAGTGAAGCATGGTGGTGGCAGCATCATGCTGTGGGGGTGTTTTTCAGCTGCAGGGACAGACGCTGGTTGCAATCGAGGGAAAGATGAATGCGGCCAAGTACAGGGATATCCTGGACGAAAACCTTTTCCAGAGTGCTCTGGACCTCAGACTGGGCCGAAGGTTTACCTTCCAACAAGACAATGACCCTAAGCGCACCGCTAAAATAACGAAGGAGTGGCTTCACAACAACTCCGTGGCTGTTCTTGAATGGCCAAGCCAGAGCCCTGACTTAAACCCAATTGAGCATCTCTGGAGAGACCTGAAAATGGCTGTCCACCAACGTTTACCATCCAACCTGACAGAACTGGAGGAGAGGATCTGCAAGGAGGAATGGCAGAGGATACCCAAATCCAGATGTGAAAAACTTGTTGCATCTTTCCCAAAACGACTCATGGCTGTATTAGATCAAAAGGGTGCTTCTACTAAATACTGAGCAAAGGGTCTGAATACTTATGACCATGTGATATTTCAGTTTTTCTTTTTTAATCAATTTGCAAAAACTTCTACATTTCTGTTTTTTTTCTGTCAAGATGGGGTGCTGAGTGTACATTACTGAGAAATAAAATGAACTTTTTTGATTTTTGGAAAATGGCTGCAATGAAACAAAGTGAAAAATTTAAAGGGGTCTGAATACTTTCCGTACCCACTGTATGTTGGGCATTTCAAATCTAAAAAAAAAAAACATTAGTAGTATTTTGTATACTCCGTACAATCTCCATGTCTTAGAGTCCTGGTCATATTTAAGCATATCTCTTTCACAATTTCTGGGACAGAAAATGTTGAATATTGTTCATATGTTACAACTGGCACCGCCTTCCCACTAGCTTTAAGATTGCACTTGGTTAAACCTCACTTAAGAAACCACACCTTGATCCAGAGGCTCTAAATAATGTTCTATTGTCTCAGCAACTTTCAGCCCATATATCTTTTCGAACCTTTTCAATCCCCTTTCTACTAAATTGATCTTCTTGCCATGGATTCAGACTCCACCACAGTGCTTGTATTACTACTCAGTGCAGCTTTTTATGCCATAGATTATTGTCTTTATATTTCACCTCTTGGCCAAATTATATGCAGTCATGGATTTCCACTTCTACGCTGATGACACTCTGCTGTATATGCCAGTAGGTAGATGATCATTCCCAAATTATTAAATTAGAGGCATGCTTGTCACAAAAAACAATACTTTGAAACCAAGTCAATGGTAAAGTCAGTACTCTTATTTTTTTAAAGGTACTGTAGGTAACAGGGATCCACCATGCAGAAGACTGAAAGAAGTGCAGCTGCAGCGCCTCGACTCATCGAAAAGAAAAACAGTAAGAGTTGTGTATGAAATTACTTTGCATTACCATTTAATTTGGAGACCACCAACATTAGCAATGGCTAAATGCTAAAGGCTAACGTAATGTAAATACAGCTCGTAGTAGTAGGCTGCCATCCTTACTGTTCAGTCCGTTTCATCTGTCTTAATGTTGTTAGCGTTTTAAATACATATTTTTGGACAAATGGTCTGTCACCACGTCAGTAAATTTAAACTACTACTTGAACACTGAGTAGGTGTGTGTGAGTGTGTGTAGCCTCTGCTGTATTTACAGTTACTGAGCTATACCTGGGCCCCGTTTCAGAAAGCGGGTTTAGTGAAAACTCTGAGTAAGTTGAGCCCGAGATGAGGGAAACTCTGGGTTTTCAGTTTCAGAGAGCAAGATCAGATAAACTGTAGGTCTGTAACCCCGGCAACTTACGCTGTGAACCTAACCTGCTCGGGAGGAGGTTTACTTCAACAAACGCTGAGTTTCTCTCCGATTCCTCCCCTCCTGCGGAGCCTGAGGGTGTCTGACATTTCCTCATTCAGACTGTCGATATCAAAGCACATATTGGAACGCAATTACGTCTTTAGAAACATCGAAATTACGGTTAAATAGGCTATTAGTTGTAGTAGTAGTAGACCGCTTTTATGATCAATCTGTCATCGATGTATGGACAGAGCGTTATCTTTGGACATCGTAAATTTATCTTCAGCACAGAATAAAATCTATAAGCTACTATCCTTTATGACACAGTGACTGTGGACATTAAGGCAGCTGTCAGGCTGGCAACAGTTGCACAAAAACACTTACCGTGCGCTACAGTGCTGCAGTATACTGTTTAACCTAATCCGTATAAAACTGATCAATGAACCTTTCATATTGTAGTCACTCAGATTGAACATTCCTATCATAGTTATCAGCTGGATATGATGTGAATATTTTTGAGTGAGGATGACTGTGGTGCAGCTGAAACAAAGTTTAAAAGTGAGTTTTTCATTATCTGCTGATATTCTGAATGTGTTTTGACAGCATTTCATAAAATACGA
The DNA here is from genome assembly GCF_021292245.1 of Micropterus dolomieu. Classification (NCBI taxonomy): domain Eukaryota; kingdom Metazoa; phylum Chordata; class Actinopteri; order Centrarchiformes; family Centrarchidae; genus Micropterus; species Micropterus dolomieu. Next base: position 1,494,164 of record NC_060155.1, on the reverse strand, counting down.
AATGAGCAAGATTTTATTAATGCAACATAGACGTCTAACTTCACAGTCAGTTTGAACCTAGACACACTTTACATTGCAAAAAATCATTAATAGGCATAGGCCTACTGAGTCGGACTGTCACTTTACTGGTCCATGAGGAGCCTAAACTATGTCTAATCTGTTCGATTAATATTTTCATCTTCAGTTATTGCCACCGGCATTTAGTCCCGTCAGGTTACAGCTGAATAAACAGGCCTGTAGCTATTTAAAATGAATTACAGGCTGTAGGAGAATCCCAGCACATTCATTAAGGAAATTCCAGTCTGGAAATGATGAATGAGCAACGCTGTATAAAATGTATTATTGTTAACGTATCGATCCTTCCTCCACTCCTGCGTTTTATAGCCAATCATGGTCTGCGTTGGAAGTATTCATATTTCTTGCTCCACCCTATTAAAATGGAGACTCTGCCTTTATTTACCCGTTGCCATGGTGAATCGTAGTTTTGATGATGGCTTCCATCTGGCTCAACATACTCAGAGTTGACTGAACTTATTCTGATCGGCCTTTCTGAAACCGAAAACTTGGGAGTTTGACAGCTCAGAGTTCGTCAACCCAGAGTTCAGGTTTACACTCAGAGTTTGTTGAACCCGCTTTCTGAAACAGGGCCCTGAAAATGTATTAAAAGGAGTGTATTTTATAAGGTATAGCCTACTTGTCAGCGTGGGTATTTCCCTGAATAATAAGTTAAAATCTGTTAAAAAAAATAAATAAAGAAATTAGAGGGAAAGTAGTACTCCGTTTACTCAGTCAGTTCATTAAGTCCATAAAAAATGTGTGACAGCGATACCACATACTATAGGAAAATAAGCCCAAAATTATTAGGCCTACTGTACATGTCCTGTTTTTACATTATTATTCATAATAGGCTATGTGATCAATATGCTGTCTAGCATTACTAATCATACTTATACTAAATTATCACTTCGTCAGCTCTCTGCGATACAGATCAGAAGTGTTAAAATGCTGCACAAAGTCAGTCAGTCAGTCACCGGAGTTTGATTTCTTCACGTGGGTCCTGATGATGCAGGATGACAATTGCCAAAGCTGTCCAATCAACAAGTTACCTGTATGTCTGTGTAACGTCATGTTTACTTTGTTTGTAAAACTGCAGTGTGAACATGAACCGGACCAGAAGTAAAATGCAACAGTGTATTATTTTTTTTTCCACTTGGTCCGGACCAAATGAACCGATCTACAGGTGTGAAAGCACCCTTAATTAATCTGTTAAACCTAGTACTAAAACTGCAAACTTTATGAAAACCGCAAGCACAGCTGTGTGCCGTCCTCTATCTAGTTTCTCCGCCTAATCCTCTCTTTTTACTCAGGCTTGTCTGTGCTGGATCATCAGAGGTCCTGGGACTCTGTCTCACACCTGAATGTCAGTGCCACATTCCAGATGTTTTAGATCTGGGTCTTTGTCCACCAGGAGATTCCACCTCTCCTTTTGTCTGTCTCTCTCCCTCACGTATCTGTTATTTCTCCTACCTGTGTGAATAGTGTGCTTGAGTATTTGCTCTTTCTTCGATTTTTTCCCTGTTGAAAGGCTTTTTTTGTGGAGTTTTTCCTTATTTGAATCCAGGGTCTAAGGTCAGAGGATGTCGTATGCAGTGTAAAGCTCCTTGAGGCAAATTGGTAGTTTGTGATATTCGGCTATTTAAATAAAATTGACTTAACTTTCCCACTGAGGTCTGGATTCACTGAGGAGAGTTCTACATCACCAAAATCAACTGATTTTTCCTTAAAAGCAAGACATATTGAACTTTTGCAGCTTTGTTCCCACTGACATTGCCATATTGTTTTGGCACTGAGTTCACTTAAGCTTCATTGATAACAGTCAACAGCAGCTGTATTCAGGAACAGACAAATGTTTCATCATTTCATGGACTAAACTCAATCAGTCAACAGCCTTAAACTGGCAGCAGCAGAATGTAACGCATTGCCATGTGCTTGTGCGTACTCACACCCGTAGACAAGACACAAACTCCCTCAAAACATAAATATCCCTTCATCACAGCTCAATCAGCTGAGGATCAAAAACATTTCTGGCTGGATATGAAAGTAATCCAACGACTAGCCTAATGTTGCTAATTCTACCAGAGGCTCTCCCCGTATACTTTCTATCAGCCCTCAATGGTACACACCAGTAAGAGCCCCGTGACTTGGTTTGACAGGATTGACTTTAACCACGTTCAGTCTGAGAGGTTTAGAGTTCTCCAGCTGCTCCTCAACAACATACAGACCATCACTGAGGAAGTAGTTGTCTGTACTGGTCACCCTGCAGAGAAGGGGGGGGGGGGGGGGGGGGGGGGGGGGGGGGGGGTGAGACAAGTGGATTTCATGACAATCCAGAGAAGTTATTCACTCAATGGCCCTGCACCTCCACTTAGGTGTTTTCACTGGCTGAAGCTGAGTGGAGCTGTGCTGGAGTTCCATGATATCAAAAAAACTCATATGTAACTACAAGAATGGCAGCAGGGTACAGCTGCAAACTAACAGGAGAGTGAGGGAGATGTCAATGAAGCCCAGTTTGCACAAGCTCAAACAGTCCTGAAAGGAAGTGAAAACACCTGTGCGGATGGACTGTGCATGTCTTAAAGATATACACTTAATAAAGCAACAGAAGAATGGCTGTTTTGCATCCTACCTGATAGTGGTAGTGGATGAGTCTTTTCCTACAGCCATCCTGTGCTCTCCCTCTCTGATCTGCTGGGCCCAGTATGGATGCAGCCACGCCACACAGGACACATGGCCAGCGTACACCATGGGCATTATCCAGTTTTCTATACTGAGCTCACTGAAAAAATAAAATAAAAAGCTCATGCTGTGATTGGTGGAACTCAATCCAGCTACTACCTGTACACTTGTGCAGAGCTGCGGCAAAAACAAACAATCGAGCACACAGAGTTTACACATCTCAAACAACAATGCTCATATGAATCCCTTTTGGAATGACGCTGCAGATGTTGTAAATTAATCCAAACACGTCACATTTATACACAATTCAATAGAACAGAAATAAAAAGTTATAGAAAAGGTTTTGTAATCCTATCAGTTTTTGTTTCAGTATATAGTCAATTTTTTATTTCAGTAAATGAAAGAATTCTGTCGAGGGAAGTTCCCCTAACAGACATTCCCAGAGCAGGGAGAAGGGGGTACTGTTTACTGTGGATAGAAACTTGTCTCAGAATTTTGACTTGAAACTCAGAACTCAAATAAGTTTTTCCACATGTGACCCTAATCCTCTTCTGTTCATAATATCCGTTTTGGTAGACTGAAAAAAAGACATGTCTGAATTCACAGATCAGCTTCAAACATTTATTCTGTAGGAAGTTGTTCCAACAAAGCTTTTCATTGGCAAGCCATGTTAAGGATGTTTTCCAACATGTCACAGAGATGAGTGACACATACAAACCACGGCTTTATGATTTCACTGTCCCAACACTCTGACCAGGCTTAAGGAAAACGCTTAGTTATAAGACAGTCTGGGTTGCAAAGTACTGGATGTTTTGAAACAAAATGTACCTGAAAAGTTTCTCCTTATCAAAGACAGTGTCAGCAGACATGTTGACAGGGATGAGCAGGTCAGGATGGGAGTCTAAATGAACCATCTTTATGTTCTTCAGCGGGAGGTGTTTTGATGCAATGGCACGATAAATATGACACACCACCTAGTAGAGATACAGTAAAATAAGCTATTTTAACATCTTTGACTCATTGTTATATACTGAAAAAACTAGCATAATATTTAAGCTATTTGGTTGCTATTCACTGGATACACAGAATCTTACACAGAAATGATCCTAAGACACTTTACTGGGGATCGAACGATATGTTTTTTTCCTGGGCCGATCCCGATTATTAGTAACCAATTAGACCCATTCGTGGAACCGATATACATTTGCAGTAAAAATGTTTATCTTTGTGTTGAAATATAGAATAACACCAATGCAAAATTTTGTTAAAAGTAACAAGATTAAAGTTAATTGTCATGTTTAATCTTTATAAAAAGTAAATTAAATGAATTAAAGAGCCATCCCAGAGATGGACTTGTTAACTATGAGTGATAAATTAGCATAAACTTTGTCTTTACCTGCTGCCATTTATATTGTATTTATTTTATATTGTTAGGATTTTATTGATACTATTAATTTGTTCTGTTCTTTATCTATACTCTTATTGGTTTTTCATTACTAAATAATTACTTAAAATAAAAGAATAAATTCAGAACAGTAATCAAATTTAATATTTTATTATAACTATCGGTTTTCAGAGCAGCAACAAAAGTTTACAAAGTCACTATATAAAATCAGTCACTGGAAACAAAAGGAAACATGTAAAATAAACTATATTCCTGACATCAAAATACTGAGTTAAGTTTAGAAAGAAGACATCAGTCGGGCTGACTGATGTCTTCTTTCTCCTCCTCCCTCCTCTGCTGCTGGTAGAGAGGAGATTGTTTCTCTCAACAACCAGCTGAATTTACAAGGATTTACTTAATTTTAAGGTACGTAACATCTCAGCTAAACAGGCTACAGACAGAGAGATTTCGTTTTAGCTTGCTTATGACAAACTAGCCGAGCTAGCAGTTCCTGCTTATTGTACTGATGCAATATCAGCCTTGTACTAGTATTGCTGGTTTTGCTGCACTTACTTATAGTATCGGGTGTAGTTATGGTTAACTGGTGTAATCTACATGGATCTCAGCTCACTTCGCTCAGTGTGTGCGTATGCGTAGCTCTGGTGAGACGGGAGGGGAGGGGCTGCAGCGTGATGGCTCGCTAGTTCTATTGGCTACTTCCGCCCTAGTCAGTATTTATCTTTTCATATACAGTCTATGGTATTATTTATAGGCTTTTACTAGTGACTTGTAACCAATTAGCTAATACTGTGGGTGGGACATTGCTCGAGCTCACAGAGTGGTGAGTAGAGATAGAGAGGCGGCTGCATCAAAGCATAAGGAGCGCATTTTAATTAAATTATATCAACTATCTATTTTTAAAATTTTGAATGTCGGCCAGGATATTGTGTCAGGCCGATTATTGGTCGACCCCTACTTTACACTGACACTTTCATCAAAAGAGCACAAATTACATTGTTGCAGATGTTGATGAGATAAATCTGAGCTCAGATTGCAGAAGGTTCAGGCTGTTTTTACACTGGTTTAACAACACGAACAACTGGAGGAAAAATCTGTCCCAGGGCTTAAGGCGGTGCCGATTTTTGGAATAGAACAGGAATTACAGATATAATCTGAACCCTACTTAGATTCTGAGAAGTTTAACAGGACCACTCTGACCATTTTAGATATTTGTTTGAAAAAAAAAATATTAATAAAAACAACATCTGGATAGTAATGTCTTTGTTTTCTGAAAGGAGCCATTATTATCAAGGATAGACAAATTCACTGGGGGGGTAGAGGGGATTCTAAAATGGCAATACTGACAACAAAACAAGCAAATGCAGCCTACAGGGTTGATGGAAGTTATGTGTAAAGAAAGGCTAGTGGACAAATACAGCACACACCACATCAGTATGAGCAAACTGAAGGGGTGAGAGAACACTCATTAGATGAGTGAAACTGTCTGAAAGAGAGAAATGTGATGTGTGTGAGCTTAGTATGTCTGTGGTTCTTCAAAGTCAGATATATTCCTAAGAGAGGTCTGTGTCCCATGTTTCTGTAAGCTGGTATCTGACCGGTGCTTAGGCTTGGTACAGTACCTGCAGAGCTTGTTGAGAGGCTGGTGATTGGCTAAAGGGGTTTTGTGACAACACTCACATGAAAAGTGATACTAATAAAATCCTCATCAACAGCGTCAGGGATCGATACACGGTTCTAAAAAGGACCCGGTCCCCAAATTTCTAAAAAGCCAAAAATCAAGGTTAATAAGGTTCAAGCTTATCGAGACTAGCAGGTCCTTTAATGTAACGTTATGTCTCGGGTCATGTCATTTAAATCAAATCTGAGTTAACTTGAACCGTGATGAATAAAAAACTAATGCTGTTTAGTGAGGACACTGAAACACGGTATTAAACGGGGTTAAATACTATAAATCTATCTATCGTGTTTATCATCAAGTTCCGCCAGTGTGTGAAGGTTAGTTTCCGTTTGAGCTGTATGTGTGTGACCGGTGGATCTAGTGTAAAAGCGCTTTGAGTGGTCGAAAAGACTAGAAAGGCGCTATACAAGTACAGAGCATTTACATTCTGGGTCGGCTCCTACACACACAGGCATGGTGAAGTTAGCTCCAACCTACCTGAGTTGATGAGAGCTACTATAAGTTCTTATTCGCGTATGATTCAAGTGAATATCATCTAAATATTTATTGGACATTTGTTATATTGTTATTAAAAAAAATATTGCGATCACACTTCATTATTGTTATTGTTCAGCCCTAAATACAGCTACTGTTAACTTGGCAATTTGCCAAATGTTACAAACAAGCTAAATAGAAAGCTGTATGTCAGAAGCATAGACAGGTCTGTAGTATTAAAATGTGGCACAGTGTTGTAAACTCAGCTGCTGGCTGAGACACCAGCCGCTCCTCTCTACTAGGTAACGTTACCTGCAAGCAGTTAACAGTAGTAGAGAGGAGGAGGAGGAAGAGGATTCTTTCTAAACCTCAATCAGTATTTTGATGTCATTGAGTTTATATAGTGACTTTGCTGTTGTAAACTTGTATTAAAAATCATCAATCACCATTCCTGGTCATTAAACATGAACATTCACAGTGGCACTAAATTGCCACAATTTATATCAGAAAATACAGCATTTTGAAAAAACTAAACTAATTGATACTAAGTTAAGTTAAAATTAATGTGGAATGTATCTCAATGAACTGAACACTGAATAAATAGTTTTTCTTTAATGCGTATGGGAACACATTCTCTTCCCAAAACTATGATGCTGAAGTTAGCTTCTGATTCGTAGCTTCCTATTCAGCAGTTTAGGGAAAGTTGAGTCAAACTCCGGTCGAGATCAAAAACCACAATGCCTAGAGCGGTCAAATGTGAACTACATTATTCCAGAGAGGCTCAAGTTTCTTTAAAACACAGTTTCAGATAGTTGAAACCTTTATGTTATTTGTGAAAATAAAGAAATGGCGATTTATATGGTCTACATTTCCATTTTAACAAATAGAATAAAAGGTATGTTTTAAAGACACCTTAGCCTCTCTGGGACACTAACGCTAGTGCACATTTCATAGCTCTAGGCATAAGTTCGTGTTTTTTTATCTGGACCTGAGTCTTAACTGCCGAATCAGAAGCTGCGGTCGGATATTATTCTACTAAAGCTAACGTTAGCTAGGTACGTCAACACACAGGCAGCCATTCTCTTGGTACTAAGTGAAAGTCTGGAGAGACAGCGCAGTTTTACAGGTGAATAAGCTGCAGTGTTATTCACACAGAGGCTTACGTCGTGGTGGTCCTCAACTATCCACACCCGCAGCTCCTTGTAGAGCCTCTTCAGCTGCACGGAACTCATTCTAACGAGGAAGTTACGTTCAGTCTGTCCGTGTAAGTAACGTTATTTTTAAAGCTGGCCTCCGCTAGTGAACGTCACATTAGTATACCTCTCTCTCCAGCACACATTTCCCTCACGTTTCATCAGCAGATTGACATTCAACCGCCTGGCACGAGTTAAATTCAGACGCACCGGAAGTTCTTTTCTTCTTTGAGGGTATACGGCAGTTGGCCTTTGCTTCCATGATGTTGCTTTACCGCCACCCCATGGAAATTCCCATGAACAACAGCAACAACAGTCAGGCGCTAGTAGATCGCAGGGTTTAGCAATCAAAAATCAAAAACAAGTCACCTCTCAGTGAAATGAGGTTACTCTATTTATTGTGAACAACGCATTCAACGCTTCTTCAGGTTCACTCAGTGAAATTACCAAAGCACTCACAGGTGTGCTAAATAGGCAGTGTATAAGTCAAATGACCAGTAATCCCACTTTCCATTTTTTCTATGGCTTTTTAGTGTTTTATTATTTTCATAAAAACATCAAAATATTACACAAAATTATATAATACAAATGACATAAATATGATTAATGTCAAAAAATATTAAACGACATACATGAGCCACAAGAATAGCATCATTTCATATGTGCATAAAAAGACTTTAATGAAGCTCCCTGACAAGGAACTATTAAGTACCTTACTGTGTGTTCACACTGAAAGCGAAGCAAGCACTTTGATTACATACAAAGTCAATGCAAAGATGCGAATTGATGCGAATTCACTCTGGGTGTGTGGAAATTGCATTTGTTGCAACCAAGCGGGAACCTACGGGTCTGAAAAGGGAGGCAAATGTGGAAGTCCCTTAAACCTGCATTCTATCGAACGGCCAGCAGGGGGCGACTCCTGTGGCTGCAAAAAGAAGTCTGGCTCCATTAGAAATAATGGCAAAATGCCCCTTCTTCTCACCTGATATATTACCTCAGTAAACACTTTCATAATGAGTTCATGGTTTCAGTCGCTAGATTCATTAATACAGCATAATGTTCATTTAATTGTGAGGAAAATAGATTATATAGCAGAGTATACTTCAGGGCGGGACTGTGATTGACAGGTCATTACCATGGCGACCTGTCAATCAGGCTAGAGCATAAACTGTATATAAAAATGGATGTAGCGTGACGTCACCCATAGCGTTCTGAAGAGCCGTTTTGAAGCTCAAAATTGCCGGAGCTGTGGGTGGAGCTGAGGGGTGACTTGTTGCTGAAACCACTCCCGCCTGGCTCAACATGACCGAGTTTGCTCAGGCTAAGGAGCTAATTCTATATGCCTACTCTGCATTAGCAGAGGAAGCTTCTAAACCCCAGTGCTGTACGGTGGAGGTTGGAACCTGCAGCCCTGTTACCAGTTAATGGTCATTACCAGCTTACAGTCAAGGTAAGACACAGGAAAATATTAAAATAACTTACATATCTGTTATTGACATTATACTTCACAAAGTTTTAAATGCTTTTTAAAATAAATTATTAGTAAGTATAAATTTGGTAACGTTATTTTTCAACACTAGATTTTGTTGAGACCAACGTTAACTATGAATCAGTTATTACCTCAATCAATCAATTAATCCTTTACATACCATTGGTTACAAGCGGTTACGAGTTCTTTATTTGGACGTCACCTCAGTATGTTAAATAAAGCTTGATTTATACTCCTGTAATTAACATAAAAAGCTAGCGGTAGAGTCGTTAGTTACATGATGGAAGCTGTATAACATAAATACAGCTAAAACATTAGCCATGGCTGTTAACATGTTAATTAATTCCCCATTAATTAATTCCCCACACGCTATTTTTAAAGCTGGCCTTTAGAGGTTAAATAGAGGTTACTCTATTTATTGTGAACAACGCATTCGGCTTCTTCAGGTTCACTCAGTGAAGTTACCAAAGCACTCACAGGTGTGCTAAATAGGCAGTGTATAAGTCAAATGACCAGTAATCCCACTTTCCATTTTTTCTATGGCTTTTTTAGTATTTTGAGAAATGTTGCTGCTGTCAGCAGGGCTGTGTGAGATTATTGTCTGGAATAGAACACTTGAGAGAGAAAGGTACTTTTATATTTGTCACAAGATTTTAGTTGAGGATCTGATGCCTCCAAAGTTTAAACTGTATGTAATGTTACTGGGGCAACTTGGCTACTGGACATTTGACTCTCTTAAAAGGACAACAAAAACATTTAAAGACTGTCTCCCTTGTTCCATTTTTTCCCACGTATGTGACATAATAGTGCTGTCAACATTAAAACGCTGAGGCATCTTTTAGAGGAGCATCTAAAAAAATTAGAATACTGAGGAAAAGTTCATTGTGAGCATCAGAACCAGACTGAGAGATTACAGGCTTCAGAAATCTTTGCAGGTGTTTTGAGTTAATTAGCTGATTAGAGAGCACTTCTCCAGTTGACATTTCTATATAGTTTATAATATAGAAATGTATTTATTCTAAAAATTTTATAAATTTTGAGATACTGTAGTTTTTATTTCCATGAGCTGTAAACCGTAATCATCAAGATGAAAACAAAAACGGCTTGAAATGCTTCACTTTGTGGAATGAATCTAGAATATATCAAAGATTCACTTTTTGAATTAAATTATGTTAGAAAATTAACTTCTCCACAATATTCTATTTTTAAAGACTCATCTGTATTTACTTCATATTTTTTATCACCTTAAGAATTTATTACACATTTTCCTCCCAGAGTCACACTGTGGACAGATGTCCCACCTGGTGCCAGAGAGCTGCGGAGACCTAGGAGTCCTCATTGTGCTGATGGGGTGGACTGGCGTGTACTGGCGTACTTTGAGTTTTAAATATTGTCCATATTTGTGTTATAGGGCCATTTAAAAAAATGTATGGTTTATGGTTCACATGTAATAAATTCTATATTTATATTAGCACTCCCTGTCTTTACTACTTACTGAAAAGCTAATCGTATACCACAGATAAAACATGAAACATTAAAGCTGAACTCTTTCTACATCAGTCTAGTATAAGTTAAAAGAGTGAAAATACTCCCAACATGTTTCACATGAAATGTTGAAAAGTAATTATGCAGTGTATTTCTGTGTGTGCAGGAGTATTTTTACTTTCTACCTTATACTTTAAGATAAATAAGGAGCCATACACCCAGTAACCACAGACTGTATAACAGAGCCTGAAGTTTCTGATAAGAGCCTTGTTTGCTGCTCTGATTTAAGTCTAGTTTAAACCCAGAATAATGTGCACACATCTATCCTGTAGGTAACTGCTGAAACAAAGAATGATCTGCACAGAGTAATTATGAATCCCACTAAGTGGTTTTTATTGTGACCTTGCAAATTATGAGGTCTCAGAGCTGATCAAATGCACATGTAGGAAATAGGTGAGTCTATACAATGTAAAGCCACACTAGACCTTGTAAGAGGTCGCAATAAATTACACCTTGTACAGGGCTTTAAAACTATTCAGTGTGCAGATAATTCTTTGTTTTTCACTACAGAGTAACTTCTCAGTCAATGTCACATTTGTCTCTTAAAGAAATGTCAAAATAAAACAGTATATAACATCAACCTTTCATTTTTTACTTTCTACTAACATATCTGCAAAATGTTAACCTATAAATACAATCTTAATATTTTCATTTACAGCTGTTACCTATAATATATTGTTTAGATCACACAATGTATAATTAACATAGGAAACTGATGATGAATGAAGAATGTGATTTTATTATATGTATAATTAGTCTGATCAATTTTATAACAAAATATTCCTAATACACAAGCAATAGTTTAACAAATTAAACTCTTGTCTTGCATTCATGAAAAGATCAATATTAAAAGGTTACAAAAGTAAAAGTAATTTTGTATGACTTCAAATAATGTGCTGTAAGAGTTATTATAATGATAGAATCTGTTGATAAGAACCCAGTGTCATAATTTCACATCAGTAGTGTGCAGGTGTTGTGTGTTAAAAGAAAAGGCTGTGCAAAGCAGGAGCTGAAGAGCTGGAAGCTGGAGCTGTTATCTCCTATAGAGCTGGACACAGCTAATCACATCTGGAGGGTTCTGCAATCAGCTCCTCTGGCACCTGTAAAGACAACAATGGGTAGACAGTTAAGCAGCTTCTTCCAAAGTGCCATAAAGCTACTGAACTCTGAGATCGCATCAGCATGAAAACCTCTCATGGCATGTGACAGTAATTAGGGGTGGCAATGTGAAATACACCATTTACTAATATGTGCAATATACGGTTTGCTGCTATGGAGGGATTAATTGGTCAGAACTAAAACTAAAAGTCGAAATCGAAAACTAAAAGTCGAACTCGGAAACTAAAAGTCGAAATCAAAAACTAAAAGTCGAGAGAAAGCAGCGGACAGTACAGCAGGTAAGATATGATAACATTAGCAAGTTAGCTATATTGGGCTAACTGTTGCTGACATGCATGAGTTACGTTACTGTCGGTACATGCAGGTTTTAAATGCAGCTATTAACCTCGCTGTGGGCTGTGTGTGTATAAACTGTAAAGATAAGGTGTAGAAACTGTTTCTGGGTAATAGCACCATGCTGGGCAGGTGTGTGTTTACAGTGTTTGTGTGCTCTGAAAAACATAAAGTCTCAGCCGGCAGACCTAGTATGGTATTATTACTACATACATATCAATTTAACGTTGAGGCCTGATAGACATCCACTAATCAGTAACAGAGGACACTACCTGCATCACTGCCGATGTCATTTGACCAGGGAGTGAATGGTGATTATTGCGATTGTCATCAGTGTTTTTGTAGTGTTTGTTTTTGCCCCATGCTCAGCTACATCTACACACCTGCACTGGGTTGCACTAGCTCTGTATTATGTTAGGTTAATGGGTTCATATGTTCATAACACAGGCACCCCCTTACATATTGTTTAGAGTGTAGCAGTGCGGTTTGTTTTTTTTGTTTCTTCATGTATTGTTTTGTGATACTTTTGCTTTTTGGTATTGTTTAATTATGTATTGTGCTCCAGTGTCCTGTACACAAGCAGGGCATTGTTAAAAGGTAAGTGTTAGATACCACTTTTACCACAAGAGGGAGTATACTGTTAGTGAGTTATGTTAGGAGCAGCCTCAACAAGGCAGTGCAGACCATGCTCATAACAATGTACCGATCTGTTTGTGTATGTTGCAGGTATGTTGCAAGCAGACATAATATATGAACGGAACGTACACAAGTAAGTAGACGTAAATTGTCCATGTATCACCCGCTTAAGACCTTGTGGTGGTACAAGAAATTGTGTCTGTATAGCCTGTAACATGACTGTACATGTAGCTGTAATAAACAGGAGCTACAATACAAATCTGTATAATGTAGGAGCTGTGCCAAATGTTTTCCTTTATTGGTATACTGTTATGTGAGAAGCCACGACATAGAAGTGCATTTCTGTAACTTAACGTGAGTCTGAACTGACCGTGCGGCTAACAATGTTTCGATCTGTTTATGTATGTTGCAGATTTTAGTAAAGATATTCAAAGCCATACTGAGTTTTTATTCTGATATGCAACAGCTACTTCTCTCCTAAATTAGGGCATAAACTCGACACTATAGGCTTAGTAATGGCTAGTTAGATTTTAACAAAAACAGTAACCAAAATTGGATGCATCATGGTTAACGTTGGGTATGGACTAAATGGAGTTCCTTTCGTTACGTCTTTGAACATCTACAGATAGTCTTCAAAATGCATGTAAAATTAGTTAATTTGAACCTAGAATAATTTTCAACTGCAAATCACCACAATCTTTATTAATGGGTTGGACTGTGACTTAACATTCACAGGTATTTGAGTAAACTGTCTTATCTGTTCGATTCATAATTTCATCTTCAGTTATTGCCACCTGCATTTTGTCCCCATCAGCTAAATAAATCCAATGCAACATACAGAAGGATATCAGCACTTTATTAAACAATGGATGTGCTTCACTGAATCAAATGTAATAGTGTTGAATCATCAATCCTTCCTCCACTGCATTTTTGTAAGATAAATGAAGTGGTCCGTGTTAGCATGAATTCATATTTATGAATGACTTTGCGTTGTATTTACTCATTGCCATGGTGAATTGTAGTTTTCTTTTCATTCCTCTCAGGCTCAATCAACTCAGAGCTCCTGCCTCATCATCTCTCCTTTGTTTCCTAGTGTTTTCTTTGTGACTAACCTTTTGTTTCTTGTACCTCAGGATCACCGCCTGCTCCTCTGCCTCACGTTTGCCTTCGGCTGGACTTCCTTCAGATGCCTTCAGATCTCCAACCCTAGTCATCTTTCGTTCATCTAATGCCTCTACACCATCACAACACTGTGGGCACAATGCATAATTTTTCACCTACTACCTCTATGATCAAAAAGAGAAAAAGCAGCTAAACTCCTCCACCTGCTTCCTTGACCCACAATGTTTTTTCAAAGAACTCCTTAGACCCATCTGTGATAAGCAACTACAGACCAATCTCCAATATCCCTTTTCCTAGTAAAATATTTTAAAAGGATGTCTAAAAACAACTGCATAATTACCTGTCCCTCCACAATCTATATGATGTGGATCAATCTGGCTGCAGGACCAACACTGCTTTGAAGTAGTCAGTGATCAAAAGATCAACAATGCTGCAAACAAACCTTTTATCCTAGTATTTCTAGAACAGACTGCAGCCTTAGATACTGTCAACCACAGCATTTTAATCAGTAAACTAGAAAATTCATTTGGGCAATGTGGCCGTGTCTTAAAGGGGCTCTCTTCCTATCTAACTGCCAGGACATTCTCTGTGCAATTCTGACATTTTCTTTGAGGTCCCACAAGGCTCAGTTGTGTATTTCACTTTCACATGATATCCTCAGCCCTATTAATGACCTTGACAACTGTATCAGTGACATCAAGTACTGGATGATCAAAAACTTTTTGCAGTAAAAAAAAGACTGAGGTCCAGTTGGAGAAAACCATATTATCATTATGATCTTACTGCTGTTTACATTCTCCCTGACACAAATTTAAAAAATGCACTGGACAATTACTTCCTGGGTGTATATGTGTATGTATATTTGTAAAATAATAACTGTATAGGCCATTTTTATGTTACCATATTCAAATGTATATCTAACTATCTGTTATGTTCTGTGTGCAGCATAAGGAGACTACAAACTTTCCTGCCCTATGGAATAAAGTTCCTGAGTTTTGTCTCCATGTGATGAGTCCAGGTTCTGTCAACAGTGCCAGTTCAGATCAATGGAAAGGAGGGAAGAACAGGGCTGTGTTAAATATATAATGTTGCTTCATATACTGCAAAACTTGGAAATTAGAGTGTCATGGCTCAGAAGGTAAATATTTATTTCTTACAAATAGTTTTAAAAGACGTGTTTTCAGGATGAAAAAATTACGTCAAACATGTGCAGGTCAGGCCTTGTGAGGTGACGTCGCTGTCTCTATCTGTCATTACCTGGTGTAGGAAGCTTCTATACATAATTGAAGAACACTGATTTTAACATTTTATTATCGTAAATTTGGAAGTATAATGAAATGTTATGCCGATTTCCACTTTTATTTCGCTGCCTCTTCAAATTAGCAAATTCTTCCAAAGACAGCAGAACAAATGACAAACTACATAATCATAACTAAAAGCCAAATTAGCCCTAATATCTTTCTAATTTCAGCAGCACCCACCACTAGAAGCAAATAAGGTATAGCCATAGACTGGATATAGCACAACAGTTGATCATAGAAACTGTCCATAAGTCCATAGGCTGTATGATCATGTATACTAGTTAAGATAAGACTGCACTAAAGGAAATTCAGGTGCAACAGCAGCAATTATATATGGTGAATATAAAAGACAAGCAGCTTCTCCCGTCAGACTGCACCTCTGTGCTATTTAATGCATAATATAATGAGCAAAATAAAACACGGTAATTATAGATCACATAGAAACTCTGCAAGATCAAATACAAGCCTTCAATGAAGAGTAAATTATGTCTAAGTGAGAGAAAAAGTCCTGAGTGGATCCAGAGGTTACTGAATCAGCTGTAGCTGTAATTTCCAACTTGTGGTGTGACCAAGTGGACTGGGACTCTGCTGCAGATGGCAGATCCAAAGCTGTGACACCAAGTGGTCCTTCATGTCCAGGTGAAACATCTTTGTCTGCAGGGGGACGACAAGTCAGTGGGGAAAAACTGGAGCTTGTGTTAACCTCAAACACCTCTAGTGTAGACTTTAGGCCCTAATAGGCAGCTGAGCGGGAGCCAGGAGACTGAGCATGGGGCAATAACAAACACAGGGACAGACGGGAACACTGGAAACACAGTTTCACCAAGTGAAAGAACAAAAGGAGACACTATAGGAAAACACTGATGACAATCACATTAATCACCATTCACTCCCTGGTCAAATGACATCGGCAGCGATGCAGGTAGTGTCCTCTGTTTTTGATTAGCAGATGTCTATCAGGCCTCAACGTTACATCCATATGTGTTTAGTAATAATACCATACTGGTCCGGGCTGCATCACTATAGGATAGTAAACAAATCGCTCCACATTTGCTTTTTAACATTACATCATTTCTTGCAGGCTTTGACACTTTGACGTAATACCAGTGGTACACAGGAAAGTTACATGGGTCACGTTAGTTGAAGTAATGTGGAAAGCGATTCTACTTTGCACTGGATAAAATAAGCAACTGCTCGGCGTTTAGCCAGAGCTAACGTGACTTTCTCTGCGTTTCTCCAGCTTTACTAATGCTCACTTTGTTCTTACTCGACATCATCTGAACCTTTTTGGTCTGATGGGCTTCAGCACATAAACCTTTATTGTTGTTTTGTATCCTTACGTGGTGTCTGTGTTTTGCTGTGAACTGGTTGTTTTATGGTGTTAGTGGACTGCAAGTCGTTAGCTGCCGTGTTGTCGCTGTAGTACAAGAGAGTCTCGGGAGCACGCACAGGGCTGAATCTGACCCGGAGACCTCACATTAAAAGCAGAATTGTGGCTGATGCAAACAGAGAAAACAGGCGTTTGCTTCATTTCTAAGTGAGTTTTGAGCCCATTGACAATAAGGCAATAAAAATTTGATTTATTAAAATCAAAAACTTACATATAGCCTCTTTAATATAATTTAAACAGGTGAGTTATAAAACAATTCACCCCCCCTCACAGTTGGCACGAAGGGCAAAATTAGCTATATGCACTTAAACCATTTTTTGAACCTGGCTGTAAACATGTTTTATTCTGCTGTACAGTTGGGCTTTTTAACATGGGGGTCAATGGAGATTGACTCCCTTCTGCAGCCGGCCTCAAGTGGCCACTCGATGAATTACAGTTTTCAGTTACTTCCTGGTTGCATCGGAAGTGAGAGTCGGAGGTTGCCGCTTGGGCTAGAGTGACTCGTACCCACGGCACTGTGTAAATTTTTAGCACCGTTGAAAAAGCTTATTAGGAGTTGACTGTTCATTTTCTGGTGAGTACATCTTGTTTGAAGCCTGTTTTTTGCTAGACAAAATTATCATATGCCAGTTAGGGTGAATTACAGACGCACCGAGCTAAGCAAGCTAGCTAGCTCCACACAGAGCTGTTGGCTCCACCGTCTCTTCCAAACATCGCTACTGGTGCCGCTGCTTGCAAAAAATCAACATGCCAGCAACCTAACGGCCAAACTCAAGGCTTCAAAACAGCAATCCA
This sequence comes from Micropterus dolomieu, assembly GCF_021292245.1. Taxonomy (NCBI): domain Eukaryota; kingdom Metazoa; phylum Chordata; class Actinopteri; order Centrarchiformes; family Centrarchidae; genus Micropterus; species Micropterus dolomieu. The sequence goes on along the minus strand of NC_060155.1, from coordinate 1,476,948 downwards.
CAAACTAACGGGTGACATCACGATGACTACATCCACTTCTTTTTATACAGTCTGTGTTAAAAACAAAAGGCGCTTAACTTGCTACTGTTGAGTTTTAAAAAGTTACAACAAACTTAATTCCAGTGTTTCAGTGTTTTTCTTCAAATGTAAAACTGCAGGATTTTAGGCCAGGCAATTGCATTAGAATGTTGATTAAACCATTGTTTGTATCCTCTTTGTAATGTGAAGAAAACTGACACCTCTTTGTTTAGTGCCAGAAGGACTGTTTTGTTTTGACTGTTTCATTGACACTTAAGATAGGTCAAGGTGTCAACCATTTTGGAGACAAGCCCAGTTGTTCTCTATGATTAGTTTAGAGCAAAAGACTGTTTATTCCTGTAGATTGAAGGGGGGTTTCACGTCTGGGATCGGTGCTCTTTTGTTCGACCAAAAGGTAGAACAGTAAGGTACACCCTTCCCAATTGGGTGACGACCAATGGCTATGGACCTAAGCCATTTGGAGGAAAATGGACCCGCCCACATACCTGGAGGATAT
>NC_060155.1:1470589-1476313 GCF_021292245.1 Micropterus dolomieu | reverse complement strand
GTTTCACGTCTGGGATCGGTGCTCTTTTGTTCGACCAAAAGGTAGAACAGTAAGGTACACCCTTCCCAATTGGGTGACGACCAATGGCTATGGACCTAAGCCATTTGGAGGAAAATGGACCCGCCCACATACCTGGAGGATATTAACAATTTATTTTGTGAGAATCAGGACTGTAAGCTGTGGATCTGGGAGGAGAAGCAGCTTTTCAGTCCACTGCTGGAGGCGGCTTTAGCTCAGTCTGTTCGGACTTGACTGAAAGCTGTAAATCTGAACGGAGGACCAACTTTTCAGTCCACTGCAGTGTTATTTGTTTGTTCTGTAATGCCATCTCTTTATTCACTAATTTTTGTAATTAAATCTTTTTGTTAATTTTCATTGGACTGAGCCTCTCCTTTCTCAAAATCTGAAAAAACGCAACACTACCATAATGCAAGTGCCTCAGAAGGCATAACTTAAGAGGGAGACTCAAACATCCGGTCCCCGCCGAATCGTTGAGTAATCACGCATATGTTGTGTCAGCTCCAGCCAACCTAGAAATCTGTTTTCGCATTGGTCTAACCTGCTTCTGTCTCTGCTTCAGAAAACCTCCGTCGAGCGTCAGCAAGCCGCCAGCCAGAAAACTCTCTGTTCCACCCACAGCCTGGTAATTCCCCTGTCCCAAGTCCACCAGCAGCCTCCCTGTGTTCTCCCCAGCCCTGGATCTGGAAGGGAGCCACTTTCTCAACCCCCAACTCCCCTGCACAAACCTCTGTTGAATAAACTGTATATTCTCCACTTAGATTTCGAATTCCGGACTTTGGCTATGGAGAGTGGCTGGAATAATGAATCGCTGATCTCAGTATTCTCTAACGGTTTGACTGAACAGTTAAAGGATGAACTTGTTTCTTATCCAGAGAGCTCTAGTTTGGATGAATTAATATCTCTTGTCCATTCGTATAGATAACCGCTGCCAGGAGCGAAGGAGAGAGAGACAACTAGAAGAGATCGTTAACAGCTCTCGACCCCGAGCTCCACACCATTCTGGGACGGTAAGATCACTTGAATCACCTCCCATCACCGCCCATGCAACTGGGTCGTTACCAGCTGAGTCCTGAAGAACGCCAGCGCCATCGTGAGACCAACAGCTGCCTGTACTGCGGCCAGCCCGGACATCACCTCGCCACCTGCTCCAGAAGGCCGTCAAACAGGCGGGCTCGCTAGAGCTTGGGAGAGCCCTAGCGAGCCACTCTCTCACGAAGGTCAGTCCAATGTTTTACAAGCCTTAGTAGATTCAGGAGCAGATGAGAGTTTTTTGGACACAAATGTAGCCAAACAGTTGGGCCTCACCACCATTCCCCTTCAAGACCCTCTAGTGGTTAATGCCCTGGATGGCAGACTTCTGGCCCGAGTCACCTCCATGACCTCTCCTCTGCAGCTCTAGCTCTCTGGTAAACATCATGAGCAGATTAGTCTGTTCATCACTGACTCACCCCTCACTCCGTTAATTTTAGGACACCCTTGGTTAGTTAAACACAACCCCAGTATCCACAGCCAAAATCACTAGTTGGAGTCCCACCTGTCACTCGGAGTGTCTTAGGTCAGCCTTACTCCAGACTTGGCTCACGTTCCCCCGGTTTACCATGATCTCCGGGACGTGTTTAGTAAACAACAAGCCCTGACTTTGCCCCCTCACCGTCCCTATGATTGCGCCACTGATCTGCTGCCAGGCGCCCCCCTACCGGGCAGTAGGCTTTACAACATTTCCAGACCTGAACGAGAAACCATGGAAAAATATATCAAAGACTCTTTGGACGCTGGAATCATTAGCCCTTCCTCCTCTCCCCTAGGGGCAGGATTCTTTTTTGTAGAGAAGAAGGATAAGAGCCCCTGACGTATTAAGGGATATGCTGGACCGCTTTGTTTACATCTATCTTGATGACATCCCGGTCTTTTCCAAGAATGAAACTGAACATGTCCAGCATGTCCACCAGGTACTTCAGAGACTGTTGGAGAATCTCCTGTTTGCCAAACCCGAGAGAAGTGGGAATTTCATGCATCCACTGTCTCCTTCCTGGGCTACGTGGTCACAAAGGGGCGGGTCATGATGGACTCCTCCAAGGTAAAAGCTGTTCAGGATTGGCCTAGCCCAACTACCAGAAAACAACTTCAAAGGTTCCTTGGGTTTGCTAACTTTTACCGGAGATTTATCCGGAACTATAGTTGTGTGGCTCTGCCTCTAACCTCTCTCACCTCTCCTAACAGACCCTTCTCTTTGGTGCGGCCCTTTCACTTCTATCAAACTTTAGGGAACTGTATAGCAAAATGCACATGCTAGCTGTAAAATTCCATCCCTCCAAAACGTAAGGCCATGTTTAGCCCGATGAACAGATAATCATCTAGTTTAGGCCTGCGTCCAGGAAATCATGAACAGATGATGCAGGTGTAAATCCTTTGACCTAGAAGGTTAAAGATAAAGGAGCTGTACTGAACTAAAGTAAGTCTGCATTTCCCTAGGCTGGCTAGTATTGATTATGGATGGCTAAAGGAGAACAGAGAAAGTCCTGCTAAGTCGCTAATCTCGACAACCCAGCTATGTTCTAATTTCGGACAGGTTTGTGCAGCGTGTTCATGAGAGACAGAGTGAGGGAGCGAGTGAGCTAGTGGAGGTGCTGCACGAATATATGTTCCTCAATCAAATACGATTTTATATACGCCTAGTAAAAAAAAGAAAAGAAAATCAATATAAGGCGTTCAGTGTTGATAATTATCCCATACATTGATTTATTTGTGGGCCGCCACAAATAAATCAATGTATGGGAAACATTGTTTTCACCATGGTCGTTAGGCCTATTTTAGGGGAGCTGAAGCCACCCTAACATGGTCCTAAGCCCCCCCAAATAATAATAAGAAAAATAATTATTAGATTTAGATTTTTTTTACAGTGCAGACATGTTCTCAACAAAGAGAAGCAAGACAATTGATAAATGCTATAGAAATATACAAATATAATTTGTATTTACTGGTTTTGAATAATCCTTGGTTGATTCCTCTGCTTCATTATTTAAATCCCTGCTATGGTCGGGCACAAGGACCCTGAGGCAGGCTGCCTTTCATCGCTGCTCTGCGGCGCTGCAGAGCAACGTTACTACACACACAGGGAGACACACACACACGGAGACATGGTGAAGGAAGATTGTTCAGTGTAGTGAGTGATACAGAGTGAAACTGTAAGTTGATGTAAATTAAAGTTACTTGCAGAACATAAGCTACGTTTACTTGATGTAAAGGAAAGGGGATATTTTAGTTGGCTATGGAAAACACTAGTATTGGTAGAGTGAACGCCATTAATCCACTATTCATCCACTATCCACTATTTCCCAGGACCTGAAGTGGGAGCCCAACACAGACACCATCATCAAGAAGGCCCAGCAGAGGATGTACTTCCTGCACCAGCTCAGGAAGCTCAACCTGCCTAAGCCACTTTTACACAGCCATCATCCAGTCTGTCCTCTGCACGTCCATCACTATCTGGTTTGGATCTGCCATCAAAAAGGACAGGGACAGACTACAACGGACAGTCAGGACTGCAAAAAAAATAATTGGTGCCAACCTGCCCTCCATTCAGGACTTTGTGACATTTCCAGAGTCAGGAAAAGGGCAGGAAACATCACTGCAGAGCCATCTCACCCCGGACACAATCTGTTCCAGCTTCTCCCTTCTGGTAGGCGCTACAGAGCACTGTACGCCAAAACCAACAGACTCAGGAACAGTTTCTTCCCACAAGCCATCACTCTGATGAACAGCTGATTTCTGACTCACGGTGTCAGGAACAATTCTTGTGCAATAAACCAGTAACTCTGTTTACTGGCCAACACTTATTATTTATTCACCATTCTCTATTTCAGTGCCGTTCATACTGTTATATTGTCATAGTGTAGATACTGTATACCAATCCACCTACCTCAAGTCATAACTCCTGCACGAACTACTTATACTTATTTATTCCATCATCCTTTGCACTATACTTCATTGCACTGTGTACATGTGTACACGTATGCATGTATATGTACCTGTATATCACATCCACCTCCGACATGTATATACTTCTGCATCCTTTGCACTCTGCTCACTGCACTATTTGTCAATATGTCTATATTGTTTTTGTTCATAGTGTGTATATTTGTGTTGTCTACACTGAAGCCTGTGTCTGTTTTTATTTTTATTATTGTGATTTTGTATTTTTAAGTAAGCACATCGTGAGCAATGTACAATCCTGAGTCAAATTCCTCGTATGTGTACACATACCTGGCAATAAAAGCTGATTCTGATTCTGAGAGAGAGAGAAGCGGGAGATTGGCAGGGCAGCTGATTCTGAATCCACAGTGCAGTAACAGTAATTAGTCACACATCACACATTTACATGAGCGGCTGGGTAGCATTTAAGTCACAGCCTACAGAAGAACTCCGCGTGGCCTAAGTGAATTCCCCCCATTCAGCGTTGCTGTGTCTAAAAGCTAATATTACATGGGCATCGGAACCATTGTACCATATGCACTTTTTAAGACCAATGTTATTGGACCCACTCACTTTTACTGTCTGAAATTCAGCGCATCTGTTTGTTCACCTTTGTGTGTCGTCAATCAAATCCATTCTACTTGAGGAATGCTCTAATAAATTAAACTCCATTCTACAGCCTTCACTTTCACACTGCTGTGACACAGCGAGGTAAACAAAGCCTTTTAGGATACCTGCTGCTCAGGTGTGTCTTTGTGCTCGCATACTGTCACTAAAAAGCTGCTTTTTAAGAGAATGTTCATCTTCTGTTCACCTGATGCTTTTAAAGGCATCATGTAGACTTTGTTGCATCATTGAATTACAGTTACAGTTATGCTATGTTGTTATAACACTGACATTTTTGCTATGCTAGCTAGCTACAGTAATGTTAACATTAATCAACCAGAGTTCGCTTTGAATCCTGGTCAATGGGAGAAGTTAGCTGTGGTACCAGTGCCAAATCTGATTCAAAAATGGACTGGACAAAATTATTGTTTTCTCATCTCCATGTGTGTTGACTCAGCAGGGATGATATTACATGAGAAAGTTCATCTTCAGGAGAAACATATCTGAAAGCAACACAGAATGACTGTGAGCTGTACTGACATAAGTCAAGTAATATGTTAAGTTTTAGATTTTGAATTGTCTTCTGGCGCCTGAATTTTGTGTTTCCCTTAAAAAAACTTTCCGCCAACATTTGATGCAGGAAATTGCAAAAAATTGAACCAAGCAGCTTTAAAATAGCATATAAGCGATGAGGATTTCTATAAATTGTTACGGGGTGTGGTGTGTGGACAGAGAGGACCCAAATGCAGCACTCAGAGGGAAGGAGGTTTATTGGGGGAAAAAGGGTGAGAGGGACTGGAGTGGAGGGAGAGGAGGACGTCGGGGAAGTACTGGCACGGGGAACCAAGGAGACAGGGGACCAGGGAGCCGGGGAACACAGGGGCCAAGGAAGCGAGGAGAGGCGGGGGAACAGGGAGGACGCCGAGAGGGTAGTCCGAAGAGGAGTGGGCCAGTGGATGAGCCCAGCCGAGCGGAGGACGAGGGTGAGTGTACCTGGGAGGAAAATAGACAGAGGGACAAGGTTAGGGAAGACAGCAACAAGGTACAGGGTAAACGTGAAAAAACAAGAAACATGAAAGCCTGAACGTGGGGATGGCACCGGGTATGGAGCAACGACGATCAAGC
>NC_060155.1:1465393-1470489 GCF_021292245.1 Micropterus dolomieu | reverse complement strand
CAGAGAGGACCCAAATGCAGCACTCAGAGGGAAGGAGGTTTATTGGGGGAAAAAGGGTGAGAGGGACTGGAGTGGAGGGAGAGGAGGACGTCGGGGAAGTACTGGCACGGGGAACCAAGGAGACAGGGGACCAGGGAGCCGGGGAACACAGGGGCCAAGGAAGCGAGGAGAGGCGGGGGAACAGGGAGGACGCCGAGAGGGTAGTCCGAAGAGGAGTGGGCCAGTGGATGAGCCCAGCCGAGCGGAGGACGAGGGTGAGTGTACCTGGGAGGAAAATAGACAGAGGGACAAGGTTAGGGAAGACAGCAACAAGGTACAGGGTAAACGTGAAAAAACAAGAAACATGAAAGCCTGAACGTGGGGATGGCACCGGGTATGGAGCAACGACGATCAAGCGAGGATGGAGTGGAGAACCGGGGTTGAAATACAGGCTGGGATGAGGTTGATTACTGGCAGGTGTGGCAGGCTGACGAGGTGGATGATGAGTTGCAGGTGCAGGTAGTTGGCTGGGCTCAGGAGCAGAGGGAGAGAGAGCACACGGGGGAGAAAACACAGAGAGGCGGGCAGAGAACAGGAAACCAAGGAAAAAAAGCAGAAAAACTGATAAAAAGTAGAAAAAACCAGGACACTCACCGTCAGCCGGGCTGCCACCACAACAAAAATAGTGTTAAAGAAGATCACATCTTGTTCTCTTTATATATATAGGCTATATATATATATAAAAAAAAAACTCCTGGAGAAGGACCCACTCACATTTGTTTTGCTTTTGACGCCCATGTAACACAGTAACTTTTGTTCAACAGAGGAGAAATGGAAGAACAGAGTATGTCTGTCGCTTTTTATTTGTTATCATCTTGGTTTCTTCACTGGTTGTTGACATAACTGTAGTTCTAATACAGTAACAATAGGTGCGAGTGGATTTTGTAAGCGCAAGTTATGCATACCCTGGGGGCTAAGCCCCCCCTGTCTTTCAATCCTAGTGACGCCCCTGGCTTTTACTACCACCCCCCTTTATCCCCAAACAAAGCAGTCTCTCGACTTTCCATAATATCATCTTCATAGCAGCAGCAAGGAGTATGTTTTTACAAAACATATGTTTCTTTGCGCCACCGGCTGAAATAAAAAAATAAAGCAAGTAAATCCCGACTTTTGAACTACTGTTTTTCTGCACACGTAGCCTATTTATAAGAGCCATATTCAGTATTTTTATAAAACATTACGTTAACGCCATTCTTTCCCAACCAGTCCAAGCATCAGTGACAGTAGCTGCCGAAGTTTCTTTTAGTAAGTTTCACATTGCTGTGCTGCTTTAGCAGATTGTTCAATAATTAAATGTAGAAATGTTCACAGTTGAAAGCTTTTTGCTGGTCGTACAGAGTTTACAATAGATGTAATTCTGCATGACAGAATAATGGCAGTAGCTACTAACAGCAGCAGTTACAGCTGTGGAAAGAATGCCTCTCACCCTCGTTCTCCATTCTTCGGTGTGTTCAGTAACGCAGTAACGCAGCGTTACTTGGATTAGTAATGGTAATAATATTACTGTTTTTGAAAAGTAATCCGTTACACTACTAGATAGTGAGAAAAGTAATAATATTACAGTAACACGTTACAGAGTAACCGTTACTGCCCAACACTGTCCAAACCAGAAGAAAAAGGAGAAACATGCATAAAAATAAATCACGAAAAGAAAAACATTTCCAATCAGCTTGTTTAATCAATAACTCATCAAACACACACATACACACAAATGGAAAGTCAGTGGCTGAAAATATTTTCTTGTTTTTCATCGTAGACAAACACAAATCAGTTGGACCAGCATTCCTGTATAGATGTGTGATGAGATTTATCCAGTATGTGTTTTATCTATGTGTGTGAGAAAGTCTGCTTATACTGTATATCCAGCCTTTGATCTTGGTGGCCTTTGAGAGCAATGGGGGGCTTTGATCTCTCTTCCTTTTGGTTTGGACTGCAGCCCATAGGAGATGACAGCAAGGCGATGGGTGGAGGTAGCAACACAGACAGAAGAGGGATGAGTGAAGTGAGGAAAAAAGAAAGAGAAAGGAGGAAGATTAAAAGTATAGCAGCATACTTGGTGTATAGGTAGGGGGGATGGAAGAGAGAGTACAAGCCTCTATGCTAACTTTTTTCCCAAGGAGCACACAAATAGAATTAGGAGCACAGTGAAAAATGTTCAAGTAGCACAAAGTTTATTAACAAACAATGTATTAGATACTGCATGTGTTTGTGTGTGCTCTTCTCAGCAGGAGGAGGCTAGAAGCAGCACATGTTGGCACAATGGCATCCTGGCTCTGGCTAAATCAAACATCTGTCCACTGCAGATGCACTATCCACAACCTGGAGGAGGAACTAGTATAAGATTACAGTAGGTTGTAGTCGTTATTCATGTACTGTACTTAAACTATTAAATAAATTATTTTCCTGGTTTGCACATGTCTACTTTACGCAAATGAAATAATCCCACAATAAACCTGGCCTACTCTGCCTCTGATTGTAAAAAAAAATCTTCCTATTAAATTTACCAAAAATACAAACCATGTAGGCATTAATTAATACAATTTATTTATTAACCTTTATAATTTACATTTACGTTCTTTTCTAACTTTATTCATTTATGTGTTTGTTTTAATATTTTTGTTTGTATTGTTTTTATTTGCATTTTCTAACCTATTTCTCCAAAGGTATTTATTTCTGTCTCTCCTTCTGTATGCATTTCTGCCTCATTATGCAAATGAGGGACGCTGTGTGAGATATATCAATTTATGTTGCATTGTATAATTTAATTAATGCTTACATTTTTAAAATGTATTTTGGTGCATTTAATGTGATGTTTATTTTTTTTATGAGCATTTTTTAATTTCAATATTCATTGTGGCAGACTCGGTCCTCCATAGAGTCGGTCTGCCGTCATTGATAACTGATTGAAGAACTTTTAGATAATGTCATCTATCACAACACCATTTGCATCTCTTTCCTGAACTGATTACAGAAATGTATTTTGCTCCACACATCAGTTATAAACATTCAAAAGATATCTCACACAATTTATCACACCCACCACTTGGCCTGTCACGTCTATCTTTGCGCAGACATGCATATCCTGGAATGACAAGGTTTTAGCCATGTTTCCTGAAAGTGTCCATTGGCAATAAAAGTTATTGCATTGCATTAAATGATGCAGACCATCATAAAAAATGTAAACATCAACATCTTCAAAAAGGTCACCCTCATCCATATCCACTCCTTCCTCCATCTTTCCTTTGACAAAGTGGCAGCCCTCTAAAGCAATGTTTCTCAATGGGGGTGGTACCACCCCCAGGGGGAGTTCAGAGTATGACATGGGACACTGGAAGCAATATTTTGGAAAGGGGGGCATTGAGGTACTTTTGGGGGTCGTTTGTTTGGTTGGAAACTTTAAGGCGAGTTTACACCAAAGATTCACAACAATACTACTTGCAATAAAACTATGGTCTGCAACATTAAAGCCACTTTCCTCCACTGTGACTGGGTCAGCTACTTGTGGCGCAGTTCCACACTGCCCTCATGGGAACAGGAAGTCAGAATATCATCTGTAAAATTTCAACCACATGGCGTTTACCGCGTAAACTCTGGAAAATGGACGCTCTCTTTCTTGGTATTGCTGTTGAAAAGCGTTTATGTCTCTGAGGAATACACTGTGGATATCTTTTTATCGCAGTGGTTACACATTTTCAAGAGGGATATTCCGCTGCCGGACTTCTGCTGAAAGCAACTTCGTCCAGCACCTGATACGACACCAGCGAGTGCCGTGAAGTGGATGCACTTAGTCACAAGCCAGTTTGTGCTCAAGCAGACATAAAAATGTAACGTTAAAAACTGAAGTGCAAACTTGCCATGTGTGTGGATTTGTGGTGAGATTTCTGCCTGATCACAGGTGTTCTCGGTTAGTTTTGTTTTCCCACTGCATTAGCACCTCCTCGTCTCATCCAGTTCTGTGTCTGTCAGACGGTCGAGGTGATACTACCAGCGAAGCAAAATTCTCATTAAATGGTAATGTTTGTCACGTAATATATATGATTTCTTTCTTGACATATCAGAAGACACTAATGTGGGAGAGATTCTGAATGTGCAGAAAGTTAAGAACGTGAGCAGAAAACCTGTTAAAACAGATGAGCCATTAAAGTCCAGTCAATAACTGAATTAAAATTAATTAATTTATTACTGAGGTAAAAATGTGCCTCAAACTAATTTATAGAGATGAAATCCCCAAACAAAAGACACAAAAGAGGAGGGAAGACTACATCATTTCCACCATAAACTGGTGCGGAAGAGGCAGAAATTGGAGCAGAAATTTTCACCAGCATGCAGGAAATTCTCAATGCTCAAAGTCTCTGGCTTCACACAAGCCAGGAGGAACATTTTTCTATTAATTAAATATAAGTACTATTCACATGGCTTTTGGGTTCCCTGGGAAAGTAATAAATATGTTTGTCATTCAATTAATTATATGCTTTATAAATGTTTTTAATAACAATAGTAAAAACAACAAACAACAGTAATAACAATAATTTAATAATTTTCAGGGCAAACAGCCAACATCTTTTTGATGGGTGGCGGTATGGGACCTGGATAATGGATAGGGAGGCGCTGGCCCAAAAAAGGCTGAGAACCACTGCTCTAAAGGAAGCCATATGACTTCCCCTACAACAGATACTTTCCAGCACTTTCCACAACATCTGCTTACCCTGAAGGACATTTCCATCAAAAGTTGGCAAAACTGGGGCATTGGGATTACCACCTTCCCAGGCTTTAAACTGCTTCACCTCATTTACTTCTCTTCGCTTAACATTTTCCTTAATTACTCTCTCTGTAATGTCCCCTCAAACACCATAGGTAAAAACCTAGGTAAATCAGTTTTTAGTATAACCAATGAGTGAGTAGGAGTTAGGAAAACAAAAGTGTCAGAGGGATATTTCTCATGACTATGAAGTTATGATTTGCTGAAGACTCGGTCCTGTCACACACTGCACACAATAACTCCCACTACGTTTTATGGTGCGCTTACTTTACCACGGGGGGGGGGGGGGGGGCTTTTT
>NC_060155.1:1452962-1465373 GCF_021292245.1 Micropterus dolomieu | reverse complement strand
GCGGGGGGGGGGTCTATTACTCTGTTGAACTGGATGTAAAGACTTCTGATACCATTGCCTCCACCGATGCATTGGTAAACCGGCCGTCACTAAAATGCATGTTGCAGACTGTATATAAGACGGTGGCAGGTGGAAGTGTGACGCGTCTTCTGTCATCTGTCCTACAACACCGCACGCACAGATGCCATAATGAAAATGAACACACTAAACCAAGAGGAGGAAACTAAAAAATAAAGACCCTCTGTTAGCTAACTTTCTGCCATAACTATGCTAGCTAACTACACCTGGCTAACTACAACTTAGTTAACTTAGCTAACTAAACTAGAAAGACAAACCAACAATCACACACAGAGAGCATAAATTGGTTAGCTAGCTCACAACAATGTTTATCGGTTTGATGCTCTGATTTAACGAGGCGTGACGTTATGACAGTTTTTTAACAAGACATGACAGTGCGCCTGTGCAAGCTTGGAGAATGACGTATGACTTATGGAATTACTATAGTCATACGTCACCACCCCGTTTGAACAACTAAGCAACTTTTGCAACTTTGAGCACAAAATTAAGCTATTTGTCAAAAAATATTTTGCGAACTATGTGGGTAATCAACATTGTAAGGAAATGACTCAGAAAAATATGAAATATCATAGAAATGTCAAAATACACTGGAGGGGGGCTTTAATTACTTTACGCTTTAATTACTTGTTTAATGAAATGTATGGGGTTGTATGGGTTTATGTAGTTTGTATGATGCTTTGGCAATATTGTTGTTATACATTCATGCCAATAAAGCTAATTTGAATTGAATTTAATTTAATTAAATTAAAATTACAGATTTAACTAGAATTACGCACGCATTTCCTTAAGAAAATGCGTGTGAGAGCTGCCAGCTATTTTTTGTGATTGCTACTGCTGTCGGTGCAATGTGTGGCTCCATCAGCAATTTTTAAAATTTTGTAGCACCACCTACATCTAAGAGACTCAATGATGTGCCACACACTTGCTTAGCAAACATGTTAAGTTTTCCTCCATTTGGTTAACATGCGTGGTTTCATCAAAAAATCTCTGGATCTGAAGACCAAGACCTTAACCACCAGACTACTCAGATACACTGTGGAAGGAAGGCTTCCAAGTTTCTATGTCAATCATGTGTCTTATTCTGACAAAAAAAAGCCTCCTAAGCACCAATAGATGGCATGTTTTGCTTACTAACACGGGATGGAGTGATATAGAGTAGCCTAAGGCCATCCCTCAAAATTCCCATGATGCATGGCAGTGAAGAAAGTTTTGTTAAAATTTGCTAATAAGTCTCCTATATGTTTGAAATACAAATGTTATTTTATTATGTTTTTGTTGAACATGCTTAGAAAATAGTGGTTTTTGTTGGTAATTGTCATTCTTGTGGTGGTTTACTATTGAAACCAGGAGTGAAGTGCCTGTTTCATTTGATAAGAACACAGTTGAAGAAAAAAAATAAACAGCTAAAGAGTTATGCTGCGAAAGACTTAATTTCATGTAAACAATGATTGCATTTAGAAAGACCAACAATGTCAGATTTTGAAAGTAGCCACTGCAAGTTGGTAAGTACTCCACTTTTTGTTAGCATGAAGTTCAAACAGCAAAACAGCTGTGTAAATGCACAAGCTGTTATATATTAATATTGTGAATGAAATCCATGTCTGGCATATAAAGTGGTACTCTGAGGACTATCTCTTTACCACTATGCTGTTGGATCACAGCTTTTTGAAGTATTTTAATGGTAAAGTACATTTACCTTAAAAAATTATGCTTTTCAGCTGTCATTTGGGAAATTTGAGTTACAGCTTGAACAGCTAAGCATAAAACATGTAATGCATGGGTCTTCACCACAATCAGGGAGAAAGATAATGCAAGTTAAAGAACTGGAGAAGCAAAGAGGAAGACGACTATATAAATGACTGGCTAGCTACCAATGCAGCCATTTTATCAAATGAAACAGGCACTTCACTCCTGGTTTCAATAGTAAACCACCACAAGAATGACAATTACCAACAAAAAACACAATTTTCTAAGCAGACACATTTAACAAATACATGAATCACAAAGCATTTGTTTTGTATTTCAAACAAATAAGAGACTTATTAGCAAATTTTAACAAAACTTTCTTCACTGCCATGAATCATGGGAGTCTAGCACCGCCCCCGCTTGTTGGAAGAGGAGTCCCATAGGAACCCTTTCATTTTAAAATACATAAAAATATTAATATAAAATCAACCATTACAGATATCAGCTACACAGGTAATAACACCCATCTCATGAAGAAGATGTACAATTTGAAGTTGAAATCAAGTTTGTAAGACAAACGGTACAGGAGAAGATAGATGCCAAAAAACGGCGGAATAAATAATAATAAAGAGCGAAGACAACTATAGTGTGAGAGCTACACAAAAAATCTACTCAGTTACAGTAACGAGCAATTGTAATTTGTTACTTTCCACCTCTGGGCATATCTAAGAAATAAAGATCAAATGCTATTTATAAAAAACTACAGTGAGCATCAGTTATTACACATGATTTAATTTCCTGGGTGACTGAGAGGAAAGTTCCAAGAACAACAAATTGTCTATAAATGGAAAAAGTTCAGCACTGTTGCTTCTCTCCCTAGGAGTGGCCGTCCTGCAAAGATGACTCCATGAGCACAGCGCAGAATGCTCAATAAAGTTTAGAAGGATCCTAGAGTGCCACCAGAAGACTTTTCTGGAACATGATGATCTCTGTTGATGACTCACCAAATGTCAAACTCTAAACAAGAATGGAGTTCATGGAAGGACACCACAGAGGAAGCCACAAGAAAGACATTGCTGCACGGCTGAAGTTTGCAAAAGAGCACCTGGATGTTCCACAGCACTACTGGCAAAATGATCTGTGGACAGATGAAACCAAAGTTGAGTTATTTGGAAGGAAGATACAACCCTATGAGAGGAGGAAAAATGGCACAGCACGCCAACATCAAAACCTCATCCCAACTATGAAGTATGGTGCCTCAGGGCCTGGAAGGGTTGCTAACATCTACGGACAAATATCAAGAAATTTGAGAGCATGTAAGACCATCTGTCCGCCAATTGAAGCTCAACAGAAGATGGGTGATGCAACAAGACAACGACCTAAAGGACAGAAGTAAATCAACAACAGAAGCTCCAGCAGAAGAAAATATGCCTTCTGGAGTGGCCCAGTCAGAGTCCTGACCGCAACCTAATTGAGATGCTGTTGCATGACCTCAAGAGAGTGATTCACACCAGACATCCCAAGAATATTGCTAAACTTAAACAGTTTTGTAAAGAGAAAATCCAATGGAAACACACTTGTGAGAAAGTTGTGAGGTCCAAAATTCCTCCGACTGTTGATCTGCAACCACAGGAAACATTTGGTTGAGGTTATTGCTGCCAAAGAAGGTCAGCCAGTTATTAAATCCAAGGGTTCACATACTTTTTCCACCCTGCACTGTGAATGTTTACACGGTGTGTTAAATAAAATCATGAAAACCTATAATTGTTTGTGTGGAATTATTTTAAGCATTTAGCAGTTTATTTTAAGCATTAGCAGTTTATGCAGAAATACAGGTAATTCCAAAGGGTTCACATACTTTTTCTTGCGACTGTATTACCTGCAAAGATCCTGGGCAACAGAGACATTCTGAGTGACATCAGGCGCATAGGTGCAGTCCGACAGCATCACAGTGACATTGGCTTGAACCGCTGTCACTGTGCAGGCCCTGCTTACCATGTTCTCAGCTCCTTCACTCCTTGGCCTTTTCAAGGGTGTGGATGTGAGCAGCGGCACGTCAAATTCACTGCCACACTAATCTGACGTGCATGATGATGCACTTGGATTGCTAATTTACACAAATATATTCATGAGCATGTCATTCCAGCAATAAAAACGTTAGTTAAGAAAAGGCAAAATAGCAAAATTGTTGTCCATGTTAGTAGATGACTTTGCTATTTAGCCAAAATGATGGTAACTAGCTAACTCACTTTTAGGTCTATAAACCAGTATGACTTTATATTTGTTATTGGTGACTCAAACATATTAATAGGGCTGTACCAGACTCAGAATTCTGGCAGTCTAATCAGGCAGCCATTAGACTGTAGTGGCGCTGCCCTGCCTCACATCATTCTTCTGCGCTTCCATCACAGTTAGTTGTATTTGTGGTCATTTTGTAAAGTTTACAGCTCTGTGTACAATGACACAGTTAAAAAACTAAAGTGCACTGATTCCACTGACAAGTACATATTTAATGTTACAAGAAAATAAAAAAAACATCTGGTAGTTAGCTAGCTAACTTTGTTTGATGCTACCCTTACTCCTTCTATGGGTTTTTGGTGGCTTCACTTGGACACTGGCACTCTTTTAGCCATTTCACACTGACATCCAATATCTGTGGTTGCAGGCAAAAAACATGTAAAGGAAAAATATTGTGGGCAGGGCTGTGGTGATGGCAACATTGAGTTAAAAATGCTTCTTTTTATTTTGCAACTGCTACTGTAAGGCACTTGCATACATAATGCTGCATAGCTTTCTGATTTAGCCTCATTCCATTATAACACAAGTTACATAACTGCCAAAATGCTTTAGCACACGTAAGTTAGGCAGACTGAGTGAAGGATCCTACAATTATCCTATTCTTCCTGTTGATGCCTTACGTCTTCTTTCCTGTATTCACTTTTGGTAAATGTACTTGTATAGTGCCTTTCTAGTCTTTTAAACCACTGATAGCGCTTTTACAGTACATCACATTCAGACACATTCATACACATCAGAAATGGAAAAACACATTCACACACATTGAGCCATGGTTCTGCTCGAGGTTTCTGCCTCTTAAAAGGAAGTTTTTCCTTGCCTGTTTCGCCTAGTGCTGCTCTTGGTGGGAATTGTTGGGCTTCCTTAAATATCATCACAGAGTACGGTCTAGACCTGCTCTTTTATGAAAAGCGTTCTTAGATAACTGTTGGTGTGATTTGGCGCTATATAAATAAAATTGAATTGAATTGAATTGAAGCTGTGGTGACAGACAATGTTTGCCTCTTTTTAGGTGGCAGTAGTGAAAATGAGTCAACCTCAACATTTGTTGTGTTATGGTTTCACAATGATGAAAACAGCTAAAGAACAATTAAATACATAATAAGATTGTAGGCTCTACAGGATGATTTTTTCCCTTGGCAGCTATCACATTTCCCCCCCAATGCCTTAAAAATTGTGCAGCTGCTGTAAATGGGCAAAAAATCTGCCCGGGAATCATGCCCCTATTTTCGGGCTAAGGCTCAAATGTTTCACTATGTCTACCTGAGCTCAATCTCAATTTATATTATTATTAATATTATAATTATTATTTTCATACACAATTTCGCTTTTACCGTGTGATTTAATTTAGTTTAGTGCTTTTCACTGGAGCATAAGGTGCTGATAAGCTATTATTTATAGTTTACAATAAATCTCAAACAAATACACAAGTCATTTAAACATGTTTTCAGTGCATGTATTTATTTTTGTTAAATTTTGTGAGATAGGGGTCAGTGTTGAGGCTCTCTGCATAACTGTCATTCTCATGAGTAATCGCATTCCATGCGGTGGTTTTGTTCGCTGCTTTACATCCACTGCTGATACTACTAAACATGATGGCTCGTTGCTTGCTTACTTCTTGCAGCACTACCTCCACTTCCAGACAGCCCTGCCATCCAAGGAAGGTTAAAATCAAGAGCAACTGGACTTGGTTGAAGATACTTAAAGATGTTTCGTCCCTCGTCTGACTTTTCAGCCTTCCTTGGAACACTATGACCTTAATGACTGAGAACCTTCACAGACAGTCCTGCCATCTCATGCCCTTTTATGGGGATTAAAAAGGCATTTACCTATGGAACAGCGGGCAATTTACGAAGACAATGGAATTCATCATTCTAAGAAAAGAACACTTCTCCAGTTTAAGAATATGTCATGAATCAGACATAGACTTTTCTTACATTTCATTACATTACATTTATTCATTTGGCAGAAACTTTTATCCAAAGTGACTCACATTTGAGAAACAACATAAAAGGATTAATAAAGAATCAATACAGTAAGAGATCTGCAACTGACAATAGATAGTAAAAGCAACAATAAATACTAGTAAGAGCTAGTGGAGTGTATAGCATAAATGGGGTAAATACCTAGGGAAAGCAATAAGTTAACGAATAATGAAATCAATACAAGAGAATTGGAAGGAAATAAAAGGAGAGCACAGGTAGTGCATGGTTAGGGGTTAGAGGTGCTATAAGAGGAAGTGTTCTCAGAAGAGATGAGTTAGAGAGGTATGCCCCTGCTCTGACTCTGGCATGTGGTAGTTGTTTACATCCATTTTGGTGTTACAACAGCCTGGTTTTCATCTTCTCTGACTTTTTCCAGTCCACCTTTTTTCTTTTTCAGTCTTTTATCCATTTCATTTGTATTTTCATTTCTAACTCTTCTTTTTCTTCTTCTTCTTTGAGGTTTAACAGCAGTTTGCATCCTTGGTGTCACAGTACTGCCATCTGCTAGAGTTAGTTAACTCCTACGGACCAGTGTCAGTGCTGTCAGATTTTCCTTATTAATCCTGTCCTCTTAAGAAAACTGAATAGACATGCTACTTTGTCCACTCTGTCATTAACCATAAGGAACCAAATGAGTCTGACCACAGCGTCTCGTTCCATTTCTCACAAGTGTGTTTCCATTGTTTCAAATATGAGCTCTGTTCTTTCTGTCTTGATTTCATTTGATTATTTCCTTGACCTTGGTACCACTTCAGCTGAGCTGCAGTCGCCAGTTTCTGAGCTGCAGCAGTCTCCTTTGGCTGTGCTTCAGCACTCTCCTCTTTCCCTTGCTCCAGCAGTTCACTTGCCTGCCTCCCAGCTGTTGTCGCCCTCTAGTCCTGTAGCCCTGTCTGTGGCCCCAAGGTCACCTGCCTGAGATCCCCAGCTCCATTCTTCAGATCCCAGGCCACTTGCCCCTAATTGGGTCTTTCCTCTGTATTCCTGCTCCCCTGCTAGCACTAACCGTGTCACTTTGAGGCATATAATTCTGTCTATGTGATTGAGTGAGTGAGTGAATGAGTGAGTGAGTGTGTGTATGTGTGCTGGGCTCATTTATGATGGATCATTTCAATGAAATTTGCTTAGTGCTTTTCATCCAGTGGCTAACACTGCACCGTTTCCCATCTCGCTCAGTCTTGTGCCCTTTCAACTGACTCTCCTTCATTCTGCTTTCATTTTGCACTGCCTCTGAAATGAAAAAGTAGAAATTGTTTTTCCTTCTGATCAAAAGGATGAAAGCATGGATATGCTTGGCTTTGCTGATTGCATTAGATTGGAAGTGAATAGAGTGACATAGATTTGGAAATTCCTGAATTATTTTCCCTTGCAAAATAACATCAGACATCAGAGTTCAAAGGGACTGGTTTCAATTGAGGCTGATTCACTTTTTGTATGCTGGTGCAATGTTTGAGCTGTCACTTCTGGTTAGAGAGACATAACAGGAAACATAATCATTCAAATAAAAACAGAACACAAAAAACATTTGTTTGATTTTTTGTTCATTTAATTCATTCAAACAAAAAGTTTAGGCAACACTGGGCAGCACAGTGCTCTAAGCATCAGAGGTTAAAGAAGGCTTTTAATTTAAACATTTCTGTTATATCCATCTCTGTAGAATGCAGTAAAAAACTACATGCTGTAAATGTACTGACAAATGTTTATCAGATTTGGTGGCTCGGAAATAGAAAGAATGTGTCATGTTACTTCCCAAGTTCAGTAAATAATACACTTCATTAATATTACCTTGTCATTCATTTCGCTATTGTACTAGGATATAACAGGTGTACCACCCACTAAAAGGCTTTATGACCAGTGATGGCTCATATAGAGGAGCACATGCCTGTTATCTTGTGGCCCCTCTGAGAAATGAATTTACAAGACAAACACTTTCCCGCCAAAAATCTATGAGACTATGCAACACAGGATTCGTGTTGACTGCTGGGTGGCGGCCATTGCCAGCCTCCTCAATGGAGCTGGATGGATCACCTTGCCTGCCATGTCTTTGATTGGAACAGCCCTGGTGGAACAATGACAGTAGAATTCAGATGTCCCACAAAGGTCCGATGCTTCCTGGTCTGTTTGCAATGACAGCACTCAGTGGGTCTTGATTATACTACCACGAACGACAAAGCCCTAGTACCACATTTCTGTTTTGACAAAGGCACACATTAAGGGTTTGTTCCATATACTCTTTCCATGTTGTACAATAGATAACAATAGCTCAAGGTGTACACATCACACAGTACCTGATTCATCGGCCTTAGAGCAGGGGTCCCCAAACATTTTTCTGTCAGTCTCTGCCATTGTTCAAAGGGCCGTAGTTTGGGGACCCCTGCTCTAGAGAATAATCACCATTTTGCCA
The DNA here is from genome assembly GCF_021292245.1 of Micropterus dolomieu. Taxonomy (NCBI): domain Eukaryota; kingdom Metazoa; phylum Chordata; class Actinopteri; order Centrarchiformes; family Centrarchidae; genus Micropterus; species Micropterus dolomieu. Next base: position 1,456,928 of record NC_060155.1, on the reverse strand, counting down.
ATTTTGCCATTAATGCTGTCAGCTCTCTGGACTGCTGGGTGAGGGGGACCAGATTGTAACCCATGCAAATGTCTATAGTGATATGGCACTTTGCCTTCATCAAGTATTAAATCAGATTATCAAGCATTCAGGTATCTGAAGTCAGTACAGAGGCTTATGGTGCTATCTGTCTCATGGAACCAAGACCACTGTATTACACTACTCACCTTTTGAAGGCTCAGTGATTAAAGTTCATTTGCTGATGGCAAACGTGGCAAATACTGCTCATAGACTTCCTCATGCCTCTTCGCTCATCAGTGATCAGCAAAACCTGAACTCTCTTCCTAGGCCATGTCACCCACTCTATAAGGAGATTCACGTGCAGCACCCTGCTGAAATGCTGTTGCCCAATGAATGGCAACCTGATGGGTGGTCAAAGGTAGGCTTGTCTGTACTTTCATGTACACATCAATTGGGTAAGGCTCCTAATTCCTATGCACAGCACAGGGTTACACACGGCAGCTCTGCTTTAATCTTGAAAAGCTGCGGAGCTGCAGCCTCTATTCATTAGTCACTGCTAAACTGAGGCTTATTGTTGATCCTTTTCTCTCGGCTCTGCTCCTCTTTCGTTCACCGGTGCAGAGTTGTGCATGCATGGGCGCCGCAGTTCCTCACGGGTCTATTGAAAGTACTGTTTATAAACGATATAATATTCTTTGTGTGGTTCATAAATGGTGATCAATGATTAGAACGTCCCGCAAAGTTCACACAAACTCTGCACATCACTGTTCTGTCTCAAACCATGTAGGTTTTCTGGCCAGGGGGCTTGTAAAGTTTATGGCCATGGCGCCGGAGCCGGGCCAGCGGGTAACGAAACCGCGTACAGCAGCCTCCCAGTGAACACAGCTTGAATAGGACCAAACACAGCCTCAAAAATCAAAAGGGAATGCAATACCGAGGAGGTTTAACGTTATAGAGCTTCAGGATGGACAGATGGCTTTACTTTTTGCTTTTTACACGCAACTTCCTGTTCCACTTTCAAAATAAAACTACTGGTTAATTTGAAAAGGCACATTGATAATGATAGGAATTGTCGCAAAAAACGAGTCAATTTTGAAAGCGAGTGTTTATAATGTTGAGGAGAGCACAAAGAGGGACTATTCTTCTGGGCGCAAGAAGAGAAAATAACTCAAAGAGAGTGACTTTTGGGAACAGCAGTCAGGTAAACTGTTCTCTCCTCTGAAAGTCCGATGTGAGCAGGTTCATGCGTAGCCTAGCTGCAGTAAGTCAGCCTCTGCACTGCTGACCCAGCTAAGCAGCCCAACTAGGTCTGTTTTTGCCAAGTACATCGTTGGAAAGGTCTCGCCCTGGAGAGTAACATATATCAGTAAAAAGATTTTTCATGGCTCCTGCTTTGATATATTGACCTTTGAACCCTGACCTCAGTGCATATATTAAGTTCTATAATTAAGCAAAAAATATAGATACAGACATGGGACCAACTGTTACGGAAAGCTCTTGACCTCATCTAACATGTCAGTGTGGTCAATAACAGGGGGCGAAATCACATATAGGTAAAATAGATTTTCATCCATTTCACAATTATATTTAATATCTGATTATACACGTGTGTATCATCCCCTTACATACCACAATAAACTCTCAATTCAGTATTATCAACTTCCAATTCTAAGAAGAACAGTAATGTAGATTTAAAACTACAATTCCCTACACCCGCGCTATGCAGCTTGATGAAATAAGCGCCATATTTGTAGTTTTTCGGGTTGTAAAAACATATATCAGCTTAATATATAAAAAATATATTACAGTCAAACTAGTGATTACACATCATCTATCGAAATAGCACGATAGCTGTTAACTTAAAGTAAATATCACGGTTGATTTAAGTTATTTTAGCAAAACCTCATACTGATATTCACTTACGTCATGCTTCAGCCAATGGGAAGAGTGAAAAACTCCCCGCGCCCTCGGGTATGTCCGCGCGTCGCCGCAACATGTAGTTACATTTTTGTGCAAGTCAGGTTACAGCATAGATTTGACTAAGAAGTATAAATCAGAGCTTGAACGTGCCCCTGGATCACTAACAATTACATGCCAAACTAAACTATGTGGCACAGTACGTCTGCTTTATTATGTTAATTTCAGTTACACACACACAAACACACACACACACACACACACACACATATACACACATAGGCTGCGTTCCGATCCGCTGTTTATGTACATCCACGATGTACATAAACAGCACTCCCTACTCTCTGCTCCCTGCTCAGGGAATGTCAGTTAAGGGAACTTTCCTCGACAAAATACCTCCATTCGGAACACCCTGCAACGTCACCGACATAGATGTCGCTTCCTCCGTGCGTTACCCCGATAATGTAAACACCTCGGATTCCCGCTGCTTACTGAAATAAAATCATGAATATTTATTAAAACAAAAACTGATACCATTACAAATCTTCTATTTCTATAACTTCTTCTATTGAAAATGATGTAACTTGTGAATAAATGTGATTTGATAAATTTACTAGATGTGAGGTGTCTTTTCCACAGAAATTAGGCTATGCTAATTATTTACGGATTATAATGTGATATTATAAACAGAATATTTACAGAATATTATTATTATACAATATGTAGGCTATAGTAGTTGATAATTATGAATGGTGAACGAAATGAATGCACTGGTCTCGTGTACCTTGTTGTTGTGAATTTCACACTTCTAAGGTAAAACGAGAGCAAAAATGCCAGAGCCTCAACTCCTTTTGACTGCTTATAGCCTGGCATACTTCTTTATATTACAGCAGCAATATGAGACAACCCGTCGAAGACGACGACTTCGGATGAGAAGATTTTTGGCAATGACTGCCTTGACTCAGATAAGTTTTAATCTCAACCAGCAGTTTGTTTTATGGCTAGCTAGCTCCCCCGGGTGGTAATTTTTGTTAGTAGTAGGCTACTGTACTTATGTAAGGTACAAATATGTCTAAATTGTATTATTTCTATAAGTTACTTTACACTTCTACAAAATTTCACAGGGAAATATTCTACTTTTTACTCCACTACATATATTTAACACTTACTTTTTACATATATGAGGCAGTACTTAGCCTACTATACACTCACCTAAAGGATTATTAGGAACACCATACTAATACTGTGTTTGACCCCCTTTCGCCTTCAGAACTGCCTTAATTCTTCGTGGCATTGATTCAACAAGGTGCTGAAAGCATTCTTTAGAAATGTTGGCCCATATTGATAGGATAGCATCTTGCAGTTGATGGAGATTTGTGCGATGCACATCCAGGGCACGAAGCTCCCGTTCCACCACATCCCAAAGATGCTCTATTGGGTTGAGATCTGGTGACTGTGGGGGCCATTTTAGTACAGTGAACTCATTGTCATGTTCAAGAAACCAATTTGAAATGATTCGAGCTTTGTGACATGGTGCATTATCCTGCTGGAAGTAGCCATCAGAGGATGGGTATATGGTGGCCATAAAGGGATGGACATGGTCAGAAACAATGCTCAGGTAGGCCATGGCATTTAAACGATGCCCAATTGGCACTAAGGGGCCTAAAGTGTGCCAAGAAAACATCCCCCACACCATTACACCACCACCACCAGCCTGCACAGTGGTAACAAGGCATGATGGATCCATGTTCTCATTCTGTTTACGCCAAATTCTGACTTTACCATCTGAATGTCAACAGAAATCGAGACTCATCAGACCAGGCAACATTTTTCCAGTCTTCAACTGTCCAATTTTGGTGAGCTCTTGCAAATTGTAGCCTCTTTTTCCTATTTGTAGTGGAGATGAGTGGTACCCGGTGGGGTCTTCTGCTGTTGTAGCCCATCCGCCTCAAGGTTGTGCGTGTTGTGGCTTCACAAATGCTTTGCTGCATACCTCGGTTGTAACGAGTGGTTATTTCAGTCAAAGTTGCTCTTCTATCAGCTTGAATC
>NC_060155.1:1437947-1452862 GCF_021292245.1 Micropterus dolomieu | reverse complement strand
CTTAATGTGAGACTTAAACAACATGTCCTGATCAAAGATAACTCCAAGATTCCTCACAGTGGTGCTGGAGGCCAGGGCGATGCCATCAAGGGAAACCATATCTTTAGATAATGCGTCACGGAGGTGCTTAGGCCCCAGAACAATAACTTCAGTTTTATCTGAGTTTAATATTAGAAAATTACAGGTCATCCAGGTTTTAACATCCTGAAGGCACATTTGAAGTTTAGCTAACTGATGAGTTTCATCTGGCTTGATCGATAGATATAACTGAGTATCATCTGCATAACAATGAAAGTTTATGGAATATTTCCTGATAATATTGCCTAAAGGAAGCATATATAAAGTGAAGAGGATTGGTCCGAGGACAGATCCTTGAGGAACTCCATGACTAACTTTGGCGTTCATGGAGGACTCATCGTTAACATGTACAAACTGAAATCGGTCTGATAAATAGGACTTAAACCAGCTTAGAGCGGTTCCTTTAAAGCCAATGAAATTTTCCAGTCTCTGCAATAGGAGACCTATTAGCAACAGCAACCTAGTTAGAGGGGCTACAGAGTCGAGTGTCATTCAACAAGATGATCGATTTGGGAGGGACTGAAATTAGCATCCTGAAATTAGAGTCCTCTGTTACTCTGTGACTTGATAATGAATTTAGAGCTGATGGAATCGCATCCTTAAATTTAGCTACAGCACTATCAGACAGACATCTTGTATAGAAATTTTTGCCCAATGGCGTGTAGTTCAGCTATACAAACTCAAAAGTTATCAAACAGTGGTCGGATAAAGAGGGATTCTGTGGGAACACTATTAAATGTTCAATTTCAATACCATACACCAAAACAAGGTCGAGGGTGTGGTTAAAACAGTGAGAGAAGCCAATGGAATCTAAAACAGAGATAAACGCAGTAATAACAATACAATAATAACTTTGTCCATTTTAAGAACTAAAGTTGACAAGAATTCAGATAAGGATTCAGAGTACGGGCCAGGTGCTCGGTACACTATAACGAAAAGAATTGGTTGCAGTGATTTCCAACTTGGGTGCGAAAGACTAAGAACAAGGCTTTCAAATGAGTTATAGTTTAGTTTAGGTTTAGAGCTGATTAGTAGGCTAGAGTCGAAGATAGCTGCAACTCCACCTCCTCGGCCTGTGCCTCGAGGAATGTGAGTATTAATATGACTGGGAAGGGTGGATTCATTTAGGCTAACATATTCTCCATCACCCAGCCAGGTTTCAGTAAGACAAAATAAATCAATATCATAATCTGATATTAGTTCATTTACTAGTACACCTTTAGAAGAGAGAGATCTGATGTTTAAGAGTCCACATTTAAATTTCAAATTTACAATTAGTTTGCACTATTGCTCTTGTGGTTTTAATTTTTATGAGATTTTTATGCACAGCTCCTCTTCTCCACCTTTGATTTAAATAATTTTGATGGTCGGGGGGCAGACACACCGTCACTATAGGATTTTCACTAAGTAACTCCTGAAATGGAGGAGCAGAGAAGTGTGTTAGACTGCGACTCTGCGTCCTGGTCTCAACTCTGGGTTGTCATGGATTTGGTCCACTAATAAACTTGGCCCGATTTCTAGAAATGAGAGCTTCTCCTTCCCAAGTTGGAAGGGTTCCGTCTTTCCGAATCAGACCAGGTCTTCCCCAGAAAGTCTGCCAATGATCTAGAAAGCCCACATCGTTTGCTGGACACCACCTCGACAACCAGCGGCGGAATGACGACATGTGGCTATACATGTCATCACTGGTCAAATGTGGCAGGGGTCCAGAGAAAACAGAGGGAGAGGATATGTACATATCTATACCATTTTTCATTTAGTCTATAGCAACATCACCTTTACTGTCTGTACCTCTGTGTGTATATTGTGTAGGCTGCCTCCCTCCCCTCTCTCTCCTTCCATCCTTCTTTTTTTCTCTCTGTTCCTCTCCTGCTCTCTCTCTCTCTGTTCCTCTCTGTTTCTGCCTCTTAAAAGGAAGTTTTTCCTTGCCTCTGTCGCCTAGTGCTTGCTCTTGGTGGGAATTGTTGGGCTTCTGTAAATAGCATCATAGAGTATGGTCTAGACCTGCTCTTTTATGAAAAGCGCTGTGAGATAACTGTTGTTGTGATTTGGCGCTATATAAATAAAATTGAATTGAATTGAAATTGTATTTAAATTTGCAATATATTTTTTATGTATTTAGCATATGTTGCTATTTATATAATTAATAAATGCTATTATATTAAATTACATTTTTATGTTACTGACAACGGTTCATGAAAAACAAATAAATAAAAGGCCCTATGAATATCAATAACAGCTTTTCTTTTACTTTGACCTGTGGCTCATTAATCTATTTCTTCAGAGAAAGATATGGATTGGTGCATCCCTAGAGGATAACCCTGACATGTGGCTGACAACTGCAGAAAAAGCTATGTTAAAAAGTGGACTTTATTTTTTTGTTTGTTTTTACATATATATCTGTTATTTCGATGCAACAAATACTGCCCATCTACTGACATCTACTACTTATATTATGCATTTAAAAACATTTTTTTATTATAGAATAATCTGCCAGTTATTTTTCCTACTTATTCATTAATAGTATACTCTGAACTGTCAAACAATAGTCCAAAGTCTAAAATGGTATGTATGGCTGTAATAAGGACTGTAATAAGCCCAGACAATCATTTTATTTGGTCTGTGATACACACAAACAAAGACTGTGCATTTTCCCATACTTACTCAGCAGTATGATGGCACACAAGAGGATGGCAATGAGAGCTCCGGTGCTGAGACCAGGAGAGCTGCTCAGAGCCTCTGCATTACACAGTTCCATGTTGCCTTCACGGTCACAGGTGCACACCCTCACAGTGAGGGTGCCTGTGCTGCTCTGCATGGGGTAGTCTCCATCGGTGATCACCACGGGAACCAGGTAGATGCTCTGGTGAAGACGGCTGTAGCTAGATCGACGTGTCAGGATGCCAGCGGTGTTATCTGATTAGGAGAAAGTTCAGTTAGAATATCATCGTAGCACACCTGCAGTGCACAGCGTGTGCGACACTTCGTCATGCAGTGGAGGTGTGAATAAAAATCACTTCATTATTAGCTGGGAATGAAAAGTGTGGGTCCACGCGGCAGAAGTGGCTGATTCTATCTCACAAGGAGACAAAGCATGGGGTGTATCTGTTTTGCAACTTTGGGCTGAACTGTTGACAGGGTACATTGCTAGATAACATCCCTACTTTAAACCAGAAGGAAGGCCAGTTCGGTGGCGGGGATGCTGGACAGTGTACAGACAGTGACTGGGAGGAGAATGAGAGAAAGGTGAAAGCCATCATGGTCAACCATCCTGTCTATGCTGAGCTGGGGCAGCACAGTAATTGTATATTGATTGTATATAGGGTATATACAGTGTGTATATTATTTATACATAGAATGTTACTGATTCTACTGTTATTGTATTATGTTCTTTACATTCCTCCTTGCTGCTGTGCCAACATGAATTTGTAAACAAAAAATGTAAAACTGCACTACAATCAAAAAGAAATATTGACTTGATAAACTGTATCAATATCAAATAAATATATATATATATATATGCCCCACCTGTATATCAAAGTCAAAATTTCTGGATCATAATCACTAAATTTGAAATATCACAATAACGTTGATTTGACTTTGTGTGAACAGAATGGCTATAGTTTGTCTGTGGTCAGCCAGGTTTTGTATGTATGTATGATGATAACAGAGACTGTAAACAATGCTGCAGCAAATACATTCATGGGTGAGGGATGACTGATTTTTTTGTTCTTTTTTTTTTTTTTTACAATGATCACCAATGGGAAAAGCTAAAAATACCCATTCTGAATGTTGCTGAAGCAGTTCACATTGGGTAAATGCCACTGGGTAATGCCTGTGTGAATGTGACACATATTGTTAAGTGCTTTGAGTGGTCAGAAGAATAGACAGGCTCCATATATATGTCAGTAGAGTCCATTTACCATTTAATTTAAGGCACTTTTATCAAATGTCAATAATCAGTAAGTCTGTGCCAGGGGAAGTGTTTCCTACCTCCATTGTCTCGGACTGTGAAGTTGCTGCGGTGGGTCCCCTCAGGAGCCAGGCTAAAGAAAAACTTGTGTCCTGTTGACGGCTCATCAGCATCGACTGCACTCACTGTCTGGATCCGCTGTCAGAGACACCAACAACCATTAACATGAACATCCCAGTGGAGGTAAGTGAATTAAGAGCAGTCAGTGAAATGGAAAAAGACTGGCAGGGTTAGGTTCTATTCATAGTGACAGGACACACTGCTGTCCTCACTGTCTGTGCTGTGAAGCTGCCAACAGATCAGCTCGATTATTATCAGGATCACTGGTGTCTGTGCTACATAAGCCATGAAGCTACTACTACTACTACTACTCTTCTATGTAGTGTGTCAGGTTTCTGATATACACATTATGCATTTACGTTTTCCCTTCATCAAGTTCCTGTGTTGTTGCTTTATAACAATGCTGTTAATCCACACTTTGCTCTTTCTGTCATTACACTTGAAGAGGTCATAATATGCACATTTTCAGGTTAAAATTGTTTATTACAAGTTGTACCAGAAAAGGTTTACATGGTTCATAATGTACATTGCCACAGCTCCTCTTTTAACCCTGTGTGTTGAACGCTCCGTTTTAGCTACAGAGTGAAGCATCTCACTCCTATTTGATCTTTGTTGGGAGTTGCACATGCGCAGTACCTAGTTAAGGACTACTAGCCAATCAGAAGTAGAGTGAGGCGGGTCCTGACAAGCAAGGTAGTGTGTTCCAAAGTCGCTTCAGCTGGTAACCACAGCTTTGGTTCAGTCAAACATATTTGAGCCCAAGCCTGATCCCAAAACACAGGCAGAACAACCTGAACCAGCTTTGCAACCTAGACTGGAGCAAGATGTTTCAGAGTGGTAAGTTACTTTGCACTTTCTCTACAGAGTATCTAATGTTAATTTAATTTCATATTTAGGAGTACTTGTAGAAACTGCTCAACAATGACGCATGTTTCATAGTGACACGGATACGTTTCAGAAGTAAAGGCTGGACTACAGTCGAGTTGTTTTCAGGCGGTTCAGGAGCAGTGTTTTCTGTGGGAGAAAGTGGATTTTGGGTTTTTTCACTTTGCAAACCTATTACATGCACAAAAAGATATATAACACAATAAACCAAAGGGAAAACCCCCAAAAGCAGAATATGATCTCTTTAACATGTTACTGTTTTAGACAATTATCAGCTAGAAATGGTTATGTAACCACGTAGAGCTATTTTCTATTTGAAATTGTGACATCATTTCTATGCTATCCTTCAGTATTTCTCATATTTTCTTCTTTTGTTTTTTTTACCTTTACAACAAGTGTTTGGATCACACTGATTGGACACTGGATTGACAACGGTAAAGTTGATTATGCTACAGCAGTGGTTTCAGAAGTTTCTCTGGGTGTTTTGTGACCTTTTTCCCCACAGTGTAAATGTGTCACCATTGGGATCCATTGTGTTTCAAGCACAGCTGCTGTTCCCTGTGAAGAAGCTCGCTACAAACATCTTACTGCTATCTTTCAAGTCTACAGAGGGTGCGCACTTTATACTCCAAAGACAAAGATTTATGGTGGGGAATCGCTTTAAACTAACTAAAATTGACAAGACGTCTCAGTGGAATCTCAGTGAGCTTCAGGGTGTTGGGAAACCATGACTTCAGTGTGGAATATGGGCTTCAATAATGAGATTGTAAAAAAGCAACAATAGGGCTTGGTATGTTGATGCAGATACGACCCTTGAGTTTTTGTACCAAGACTACAACAACATGACATTTAGATATCAAATGAAAACAAGTTTTTTATTTAACATAATATGTGACCTACTCCATAAATCAGTGTTAAATAAGGAATATTAGCACAATAAAATACATTCGAAAGTTAGAAATGCAATAGAAAGAATCTGACCTTGGACTTGATGTCAACTTTAGATACATTTCACCTTAAACTAATTTAATCACCGAATGAAGTAACATAATGGTGGCCTATAGCCCACTGAAAGTATTGTAAAATGTATATATTTGCAGTATTATGAACAGGTTGTTCCAGAAAAAATACTGTATTAAATTAGTACTAAAGCAAACCAACATTTCCACTGCTGCAGCTTCACATTAAAACATTTAACTGGCGAAACACAAGTTGACTTTTATTATGAAGTAGTCACAGGAAATGCAATGTGTTTGTCAGTGAGATTAGCAATGAGCGCTATCCTATCGTTCATCTAAAATGTGTCTACATAACAAGACAACGGTCAATTTCAACACCTCCGACTTTTCAGCAAGCTCACCAACTCCATTTACTGTACTTTGACTTTATAAAACAGACCTGACAGAATGATGGAAATGGATGGAATGCCAATTTAAAAGCCTTTTACCAACCACTAGAGTTTGCTTCAGAACTTCCTCTTTAACTCTTATGGAAAATGCTAAGACAAGCAAAGCATGGCTTGCAATGCATTATGGGAATTGCACTAATCAATATTTGTATATTGGCAATGGATCAAATGACTGTGTGTACTGTGAAAGAGGTTCCTCCTAGTGCCCAGCACTCAGATATGTGTCACTTAACACACTTCCCCTCAGCTCTATGGAGTCTTTTAGATCATTGTTTTGGTTCCCTGTGTTTCCAGCAGCAGCATGCCGTTTTTATGTCCAGGTGACCAGTGAAAGTGCAGTTATGGCTCTATCCGCATTAAGTTAGATGGGGCTTGGTCTTCTTAGTCCGAAGTAACCGCTTGAAGGTGTTACCAAGATGGCTGCTGAGTGGCGGGGCTTGCCTATAAGAACTTTGGTTAAACCCACTGTTCACTACCTGCCACTAGCTGCTGAACATAATAGAGTGCTTCGCAGTTAAAGACTTATATATTAGACACAAACACTACATAATGACTTTAGAAGGTGCTGATATGTTGACGTGGTGTTTGGCCAAAAACGAATAATCAATGAATGCAGCTCTGAGGAAGAAAAAAAACCATAGCAATGAACTCCAGAAGCTCTGAGTGACTGAGCTGCATATTCCTGCCATTTCTCCACTGGGGGCTCTACGTGTATCTTTTCTACTTTACAACTACAATCTTATTTAATTGAATGGATTTAACAAATATATGTGCCAGTAACTCATAACCATACACACATACACCGAACAAATCCGGTGCCTGGGGGAAGCATGCAAGGATATCCGACGAAAAAATACTGATGATTAACGCTGATGGACAGATGAAAGGGCAGAGGAATTAAAGGACGGAAAGATGGCAGGATGACAGGCCCGTGAGGACACAAATGGCAGCAAGCCACCATACTGAAGAATGTCAAGATGATTTTGTTTGTGCTTGTCTGTGGTATCAGCATAGTGTAGTTGCACCTACTTTTGTTTTGTGTTTTAAATATAAATTTCCTCTGTTACATGCGTGTGTGTGTGTGTGTGTGTGTGTGTGTGTGATTATACATACAGATTTGTGTTCTTATTGTTTTATTTGTTCCTTGATATCAGATGCATGATATATTTGTCTATGTATGTATGTGTTTGTGTGTGTGTGTGTGTAAAACCCTATTTACAATACTCTACGTGTGAAAGATCCTGTCAGCGTCCATGACAGATTATCTCGTCAGCCACCTCAAAAGACGAAGCCGAGTGGGGTCCAGTAGCACAGCCAATCAGTTTAACAGCTGCAGGAGTGTGTGTTTCTGTGTGTGTACAGTATGTACGCATCTATAAGCTTGTGTAATTTAATCACATTAGCTCCACCCATACACTATGTGATGAATCAAGTGGTATTACAGCAGAGTACAATCACACTAAGCACTGTTAAAAGCATTTAAATTTAGAGTTTTGACTGAAATATTCAATATTACAGAGGTTGTTTCCCAGACAGTGAAGTCAGTCAGTGAGGAAGCTGGAGGGGAAGCAAATTTAAAATGACCTATGTCAATAATTTCATTAGTACATGGCTAAAAAACAATGTGCTGTGTAACATATCCATGATAACAAAATGTTCCTGATTCATGTAGCAGTTTGTTGTTGCTGTGTTTCTACACATAAACAGGGATTTCAATCTCACTTTAGCCTCTTGCACTTGCCATGTCATATAAGTACACCCACTGACCATTTTATTAGGTACACCTGTTCAATTGCTTGTTAACACAAATAGCTAATCAGCCAATCACATGGCAGCAACTCAATGCATTTAGGCCTGTAGACGTGGTCAAGACAACTTGCTGGTTCAAAGTTCAAAATGAGCGTCAGAAAGGGGAAGAAAGGGAATTTAATTGACTTTGAACGTGGCATGGTTGTTGGTGCCAGACGGGCTGGTCTGAGTATTTCAGAAACTGCTGATCTACTGGGATTTTCACGCACAACCATCTCTAGGGTTTACAGAGAATGGTCAGAAAAACAGAAAATATCCAGTGAGCGGCAGTTGTGTGGACGAAAAAGCCTTGTTGATGTCAGACGTCAGTGGAGAATGGGCAGACTGGTTTGAGATGACAGAAAGGCAACAGTAACTCAAATTACCACTCGTTACAACCAAGGTATGCAGAATACACGTCAAACCTTGAAGCAGATGGGCTACAGCAGCAGAAGACCACACCAGGGGCCACTCCTGTCAGCTAAGAACAGGAAACTGAGGTTACAATTCACACAGGTTTACCAAAATTGGGACAATAGAAGATTAGAAAAACATTGCCTGGTCTGATGAATCTCGATTTCAGCGGCAACATTCAGATGGTAGGGTCCGAATTGGGCGTAAACAACATGAAAGCATGGATCCATCCTGAATGGATCAACGGTTCAGACTGGTGGTGGTGGTGTAATGGTGTGGGGGATATTTTCTTGGCCCACTTTTGGCCCCTTAGTGCCAATTGAGCATTGTTTAAATGCGACAGCCTTCCTGTATTGTTGCTGACCATGTCCATCCCCCCAAAAGGGGGTCTGACCTGGTACTAGCAAGGTGTTCCTAATAAAGTGGCCAATGAGTGTATGTCCCATAATGGTATCAATAATAAAATTGTTTTTGGTGCCACTATTTTCAAAAGGTGGTGTTCTCATGCCTTTAGTATTTCTCGACACAGCCCTAAAACTTTGTCCATTGTTTATATTCTGATAACACTGACTAGAGCATTGCTGCGAGATCTATTAACATGGACAATGGGTCAACAAACATGAGCAGTCAGACAATCAGACAGGTTTCATACAAATCAACATTTTATCCAGACTATCTTAACCACTTAATTTAGGGGTCAAACTTAATGAGTGCGCCTGATAACTCTTCATCGCCCAGGAAAACTGCGTATGTAAAACTATAGTACGCATAGTAGATCAAAGTTGGACCAGGAAGTTGTGGATGTTTACAACAAACAGTTTGATAAACTGACAGAAAGTTGCAGTTACAAATCAGTCTGCTACTTCAGCACCACGGACAGCGCCAGGCGTCATCAATACAGGGCACAGCTAGGCTGCTGGTATTTCAGAGCCGAGGTCGGGGGCCATAAATGCTAACTTGCACAAACCTCAGTCAGATAAAGGATCAATGAGTCTGAACAGCCCCCTGCAATCCTCAGCTGCTAGCTGATGCAGAGTGGGAATGGCAGGTTACCAAAGGGTTCCAGGTAAAATAGTAACAATTTGCTAAGCTATGAGGGTAACAAATTCACTCTATTAAATATTACCCTGTGGGTAGATTATATCAGCTGTGAACATCTTGACAAAGACCACACCCAAGCCAGTGTTTGCACTCAGCCAACACCACTCTATGTTCATGAGTGTGCTGCACTCATTTTGCCATTCAGCAAAACCAACAAAGTGGTGAGTCTTCTCTGGTGAAACAATCTCATTGATTGCTCCATTCTCAGGAGTCAGTCTTCCAGTTACACGCACGCATATCATATCATGCATTTAAGCTTATCAACTACCTCATGAAAAGTAAGATGTTCTAGTAAGATGTTCTAAAGTGAGTAGGCTCCAGCTGTTACTTCAGTGTGTCAGATACAAAGCTAATCAACACTTCATATCTTTTGCTCTTCAACTCATTTTGATGTTGTAGCTGGCTATGAACAGTGTTGTATGTATGTTACCTCTCAAAAGAAAGAACTGTATCCAACCTTTTAGCCAACAATATGCACATTTTAAGAGATTAACTTAAATGGATTTTATAAGGGATTCTATACATGCACACCATATGTGGATTTGATACTGGATTCATAAGATAAAATACTATTGAACCCCATCTCACCTCCTGCCTATATATCCAAAGCGTGAAGTGATAAAGCTGTAGTACCTGACCAGCCTTAGTCTTCTCACAGACAAAGGTTTCATACACAGTGGCAAAGGTGGGAGCGTTGTCGTTGATGTCCAGCAGGTGGATGTAGACCGGAACATGGCTGCTCTGACGGGGATTATCTGGAAGGCAAACACAGAAAAGACTTAAAGACTTCATGTTGGGGAAAACCTAATACCTGGTCCACCTTCACACTCGTCCATACATTCACACTGTAAGCTACCACTGAGCAGTTCATTGCCTTGCTTAAGGGGACCTTGTCATACGCTTTCAACATTTTCCTTCCTGGTCCTAAGTTGTGTCTTTAACCTTTCACCACTGACCTCACACATAAACATAAAGATGATATAATTCAAAAGAAAAGAAAAGTTTGTCTAGCTCCATAAATTTCTACTCTGCGCCAACACATCACATCATCTCTGCAAATACCCCTGGCCCCTGCTCGACTTACTGAACTCAGTAGCTATGATTGAAATATTATGCCAGGCAGACTCCTCTCTGTCCAGGCTTTTGAGCAGAAACACAGATCCATTCCCTGGATGCACATTGAACAGGCGGTCCATGTCAGTCCGACGGTCGATAGAGTACCTGTAACAAGGGAGACATCAAGAAGGTGAGAAAAGGGTAAGTTAAGCAAGTGGGCTGGATGAACTACGATAACCCTTGTATCTACGCAGCTCCAACAGGGAGTCACCACAAAAAGAGAATAACTGATTACTCTCAATCTGATGGAGGAGAGTGGACAGCTATAGGACATGTGCACTGTGGAGTTCCTGTACACATGTTTAGGTCTTTAAAGCTGCTGAAGGTACAATGTGAGCTCACAAACTTTGCATTAGTGTGGGATTGAACTGCTGAGTGAAGCTGTTTTTTTGCTTCCCACAGGATTTTGTTGTGTAAAATGTGCCACGAGCCCTCTGGAAAAAAAACAAAAGCACACTGTTTTAATTGTCCAAGTTAAACTATTTTAGTTACAGAAATGTTTCCATGGAGGCCTGTGAACTTTTTGCCAGTAAAAAAACATGTAAAAAGTGTTTTAATTGACCCATGTTTTCCCTAAAACCAGAATCTTACAGAGATTTTAGAAAATCTAAATTAAAGGATAGTTTAACATTTTCAGAAATGAGCTCATTCACTTTCTATCGCAGATTGAGATAAGAAGCTTGCTACTGTCACCATACTTAAAAAACCTGGACTCGACCTCTTGTACCTTGTACCTTGACAACAAACAATCTTCCTTTTGTCTCCAAAATCCTTGAGCAAGCTTTCACTGCTCCACTCAAATCCCACCTCGACTTCAATAACTTCTTTGAAACTTTCCAATCAGGCTTCCACCTCAAACAGCACAGAAACTGCCCTACTTAAAATCACCAATGGCATACTTCTATCTGCTGACTCTGGATTCCTCATCGTCTTTGTCCTCCTCGACCTCAGTGCTGCCTTCGACACCATCAACAACTCCATCCTTCTCACATGGCTTCAGTACTCACTCGGCATAACCGGCACTGCCTTCTCCTGGCTCAACTCCTACCTTTCTGACAGACACCAATACATCTCCATAAACAACTACAAGTCCTCCGCCGTCATGGCCTCCATTTTCACTGCTATGCCGATGACACTCAACTTTACCTCTCCTCCAAATCCATCACCGACTTAAAGTCTTGGATGCAACAGAACTTCCTCAAACTCAACTGCAATAAATCTGAAATCCTCATCATCGACCCCAACACCTTCACCCACTACACCCAGACCTTTTCACTCAACACATCAGCTTCATTGTCACCCACCTTTTCCAGACTGCATTACCCAGTTAACTTCCTTCCCGTCTCTCCTCCTCTTCTTTTTTTTAACCAATTACTTTCATCTTACCTTTGTAAAGCGTCTTTGAGTGCTTAGAAAAGCGCTATATAAATCTAATTTATTAGTAGTAGTTAAACTTTTCTTTATGGTCAGAACTGTTTGTTCTGACCATAAATCCTTGAGCAAGCTTTCTGATTCTAAACAGTGAATCACTTAACATATCTGAGGTAGAACATTTAAAAAACAATAATGATAAAACCGTTTTATAACAAATATGCATGAGGAAAATAAGTAATAAGGAAAATCTTTTTTTTAGTCCCTTTCCTCAACAAAATAAATATCTTAATAGAAAATAAAGTGCTAATTTGTTGGCAATTCAAATTAATTAAATAAAACATTTATTGAACATTTGTTATATTGTTATTGAGGAAAATTATATTTTTTATTATATATATATTATATATTATTTGTTTTATTGCCCAGCCCTAACAGTGGTATAAACCTCTATTCAGGGTTTGGTGTCTAAATTTTTAAATTCTCTGATCTGTTCCCCAAGCTGGACTCCCTCGTCTAAATGGTCCTATTTACCCACCATCTCAGTCCCTTATGTTTTTTAAATTCAGGGCAGTGTTTGGCCTGAACGCCAGGTTAGGAGTGTGAGCTGTCACACAAATGCACACACAGGCACAACCATACGGTCAAAATGTACATGTACGTTGTTAGCTAGCTACAGCCAACATCTGCACAGTTGGTACATATGCTGTTTATAGTAAATCAACACTAGCTGTGAAATTCTCACAAATTATGTGAGGCCAATATTCTCCCCTTTCATCCTGTCCTTGATATATACTTTTTTTAAACTTGGAAGTGAACTGAATCACATAACTGTGCTCCACTGGAAGCTGCTGCATTCAGTCCTACTGTAGCCTGTTCAAAATATCACAGCTACTTGAAAATCTTTTCCCACTGTCTGTGGACTGCTCACAGAGCATTCTCTATTTTTGAACTAGTTGCTGAATGCAGCTATTCACAGCTTCACAGCACTCCATCGATAATAGAACTGAGATGCTTTTGCTTCTGTCTTTTGGTCTGCCTGTCAAAGTGGAGGCAAATTGCTCTATGAAAAAAAACTGAATGTTCTGTAACATATTCAGTGTCTGGTTTCACTATCCACTCCAAAATATAACATCAAACTAACATCAGCTGGTAATTATGAACCAGTCAATCATAATGATTTCTTTACATAAAGAGATACAGTATATATCATAATTAGAAAACACTTAACAGTAACATAATAACAATGTGAATAGGTGATACAGTCACAGACAAAAGTACAAACACATGATTAAATTGAATTGTGTGTAAGTGTGCCCTCCTGGCATATCATATCACAGAACTCCATGGTTCCATATGTTCCTCATCAGTTCTCCTGCATAGAAATAAAGGCTCAGTTCCAATCTCCATCTCCTGTCAGTATTATGTCACCCATCAATCCATACATCAATATGATTTCTTTTTAGCTCATCCTGCAATTTTCTGCATTTATATGGAACACTTTTCTATAATGAATAAATCATACGTTGTGTCCTATTCCTCTTTTTTGGCAGCAGCTCAGTTAGCTTTCCATGATCAGGAAAGTTTCAACATATCTTCAGAGTCTTTGGACACCCTGATCAATACCTGCTGCAACAGAGCAAATTACAGAGGACTTTAGGCATTTTACTTTGTGAACATCAGAATATTCCCCAGATGTATTGATGCCGTGGTTAATGGACAATTACTAACGGGAGAGCAACAGAACTCAAACTATCCAAATGCCTAGCATCAATAATGAACAGTATTGCAGTGAGGTTTAAATATACCCTGTAGGTGCAGGTTTCTGTTGTGCATACACAGCAGTTTTCATACACAGCTGTAGAGTCAACAGACGCCTTGGTTTCTAATTTTAACAGTGATCACTATACCACCTATATTTTTTTTAAACATACTTCATTTTTCTCCTCTGTTTCCTCCTTTTCAGACTCTCATCAGAACTCCTCCCAATCCTTTAGAGAGTTGAGGTCCATTTGAAGTCAAACTTCATCCAACTACGATGTAGTTTTGCTGAGATTTCTAAAATAGCAAAACACATGCAAACTTCCAAATGTAACAGCCCTGCACTGCAGAAACAGGATTTCTGTTCAGTCTGATAGGAGGGATGATTGCTTTGTCCAACTGAAATCATAACAAATGAAAAATAATGTCAAAGACATTGATTATATATATATATATATATATAAAAACTCAGATTTTTATAATTGATATAAATCTGAGTGCATTTTCTTAGTGGTTTTAAAAAATAAGAACCATTTAGTATCTAAACTGAGTGATGCAAACACTTGCTTGCAGGCTTTTATGCTGTTTAATGTGCTAGAGTTAACTAGATTAGCTATGGGGATGGGAATCGATACCCGGTTCCAAAATTTCTATAAAACCCAAAAATCAATAAGGTCCAAGTTTATCACTACTGCTATCGAGACTAGTGGGTCCTTTAATGTAGTTATTCTTATCTGGGGAGTCAAGTCATGTCATTTAAATCAAATCGCCACCGCCAAACCAGTCATGCTGGAGGATGTTGCAGGCAGTAGAATGTTCTCCACGGCGTCTCCAGACTCTGTCACGTCTGTCACATGTGCTCAGTGTGAACCTGCTTTCATCTGTGAAGAGCACAGGGCGCTAGTGGCGAATTTGCCAATCTTGGTGTTCTCTGGCAAATGCCAAACGTCCTGCACGGTG
>NC_060155.1:1429846-1437847 GCF_021292245.1 Micropterus dolomieu | reverse complement strand
TTGTTGGTGCCAGACGGGCTGGTCTGAGTATTTCAGAAACTGCTGATCTACTGGGATTTTCACGCACAACCATCTCTAGGGTTTACAGAGAATGGTCAGAAAAACAGAAAATATCCAGTGAGCGGCAGTTGTGTGGACGAAAAAGCCTTGTTGATGTCAGACGTCAGTGGAGAATGGGCAGACTGGTTTGAGATGACAGAAAGGCAACAGTAACTCAAATTACCACTCGTTACAACCAAGGTATGCAGAATACACGTCAAACCTTGAAGCAGATGGGCTACAGCAGCAGAAGACCACACCAGGGGCCACTCCTGTCAGCTAAGAACAGGAAACTGAGGTTACAATTCACACAGGTTTACCAAAATTGGGACAATAGAAGATTAGAAAAACATTGCCTGGTCTGATGAATCTCGATTTCAGCGGCAACATTCAGATGGTAGGGTCCGAATTGGGCGTAAACAACATGAAAGCATGGATCCATCCTGAATGGATCAACGGTTCAGACTGGTGGTGGTGGTGTAATGGTGTGGGGGATATTTTCTTGGCCCACTTTTGGCCCCTTAGTGCCAATTGAGCATTGTTTAAATGCGACAGCCTTCCTGTATTGTTGCTGACCATGTCCATCCCCCCAAAAGGGGGTCTGACCTGGTACTAGCAAGGTGTTCCTAATAAAGTGGCCAATGAGTGTATGTCCCATAATGGTATCAATAATAAAATTGTTTTTGGTGCCACTATTTTCAAAAGGTGGTGTTCTCATGCCTTTAGTATTTCTCGACACAGCCCTAAAACTTTGTCCATTGTTTATATTCTGATAACACTGACTAGAGCATTGCTGCGAGATCTATTAACATGGACAATGGGTCAACAAACATGAGCAGTCAGACAATCAGACAGGTTTCATACAAATCAACATTTTATCCAGACTATCTTAACCACTTAATTTAGGGGTCAAACTTAATGAGTGCGCCTGATAACTCTTCATCGCCCAGGAAAACTGCGTATGTAAAACTATAGTACGCATAGTAGATCAAAGTTGGACCAGGAAGTTGTGGATGTTTACAACAAACAGTTTGATAAACTGACAGAAAGTTGCAGTTACAAATCAGTCTGCTACTTCAGCACCACGGACAGCGCCAGGCGTCATCAATACAGGGCACAGCTAGGCTGCTGGTATTTCAGAGCCGAGGTCGGGGGCCATAAATGCTAACTTGCACAAACCTCAGTCAGATAAAGGATCAATGAGTCTGAACAGCCCCCTGCAATCCTCAGCTGCTAGCTGATGCAGAGTGGGAATGGCAGGTTACCAAAGGGTTCCAGGTAAAATAGTAACAATTTGCTAAGCTATGAGGGTAACAAATTCACTCTATTAAATATTACCCTGTGGGTAGATTATATCAGCTGTGAACATCTTGACAAAGACCACACCCAAGCCAGTGTTTGCACTCAGCCAACACCACTCTATGTTCATGAGTGTGCTGCACTCATTTTGCCATTCAGCAAAACCAACAAAGTGGTGAGTCTTCTCTGGTGAAACAATCTCATTGATTGCTCCATTCTCAGGAGTCAGTCTTCCAGTTACACGCACGCATATCATATCATGCATTTAAGCTTATCAACTACCTCATGAAAAGTAAGATGTTCTAGTAAGATGTTCTAAAGTGAGTAGGCTCCAGCTGTTACTTCAGTGTGTCAGATACAAAGCTAATCAACACTTCATATCTTTTGCTCTTCAACTCATTTTGATGTTGTAGCTGGCTATGAACAGTGTTGTATGTATGTTACCTCTCAAAAGAAAGAACTGTATCCAACCTTTTAGCCAACAATATGCACATTTTAAGAGATTAACTTAAATGGATTTTATAAGGGATTCTATACATGCACACCATATGTGGATTTGATACTGGATTCATAAGATAAAATACTATTGAACCCCATCTCACCTCCTGCCTATATATCCAAAGCGTGAAGTGATAAAGCTGTAGTACCTGACCAGCCTTAGTCTTCTCACAGACAAAGGTTTCATACACAGTGGCAAAGGTGGGAGCGTTGTCGTTGATGTCCAGCAGGTGGATGTAGACCGGAACATGGCTGCTCTGACGGGGATTATCTGGAAGGCAAACACAGAAAAGACTTAAAGACTTCATGTTGGGGAAAACCTAATACCTGGTCCACCTTCACACTCGTCCATACATTCACACTGTAAGCTACCACTGAGCAGTTCATTGCCTTGCTTAAGGGGACCTTGTCATACGCTTTCAACATTTTCCTTCCTGGTCCTAAGTTGTGTCTTTAACCTTTCACCACTGACCTCACACATAAACATAAAGATGATATAATTCAAAAGAAAAGAAAAGTTTGTCTAGCTCCATAAATTTCTACTCTGCGCCAACACATCACATCATCTCTGCAAATACCCCTGGCCCCTGCTCGACTTACTGAACTCAGTAGCTATGATTGAAATATTATGCCAGGCAGACTCCTCTCTGTCCAGGCTTTTGAGCAGAAACACAGATCCATTCCCTGGATGCACATTGAACAGGCGGTCCATGTCAGTCCGACGGTCGATAGAGTACCTGTAACAAGGGAGACATCAAGAAGGTGAGAAAAGGGTAAGTTAAGCAAGTGGGCTGGATGAACTACGATAACCCTTGTATCTACGCAGCTCCAACAGGGAGTCACCACAAAAAGAGAATAACTGATTACTCTCAATCTGATGGAGGAGAGTGGACAGCTATAGGACATGTGCACTGTGGAGTTCCTGTACACATGTTTAGGTCTTTAAAGCTGCTGAAGGTACAATGTGAGCTCACAAACTTTGCATTAGTGTGGGATTGAACTGCTGAGTGAAGCTGTTTTTTTGCTTCCCACAGGATTTTGTTGTGTAAAATGTGCCACGAGCCCTCTGGAAAAAAAACAAAAGCACACTGTTTTAATTGTCCAAGTTAAACTATTTTAGTTACAGAAATGTTTCCATGGAGGCCTGTGAACTTTTTGCCAGTAAAAAAACATGTAAAAAGTGTTTTAATTGACCCATGTTTTCCCTAAAACCAGAATCTTACAGAGATTTTAGAAAATCTAAATTAAAGGATAGTTTAACATTTTCAGAAATGAGCTCATTCACTTTCTATCGCAGATTGAGATAAGAAGCTTGCTACTGTCACCATACTTAAAAAACCTGGACTCGACCTCTTGTACCTTGTACCTTGACAACAAACAATCTTCCTTTTGTCTCCAAAATCCTTGAGCAAGCTTTCACTGCTCCACTCAAATCCCACCTCGACTTCAATAACTTCTTTGAAACTTTCCAATCAGGCTTCCACCTCAAACAGCACAGAAACTGCCCTACTTAAAATCACCAATGGCATACTTCTATCTGCTGACTCTGGATTCCTCATCGTCTTTGTCCTCCTCGACCTCAGTGCTGCCTTCGACACCATCAACAACTCCATCCTTCTCACATGGCTTCAGTACTCACTCGGCATAACCGGCACTGCCTTCTCCTGGCTCAACTCCTACCTTTCTGACAGACACCAATACATCTCCATAAACAACTACAAGTCCTCCGCCGTCATGGCCTCCATTTTCACTGCTATGCCGATGACACTCAACTTTACCTCTCCTCCAAATCCATCACCGACTTAAAGTCTTGGATGCAACAGAACTTCCTCAAACTCAACTGCAATAAATCTGAAATCCTCATCATCGACCCCAACACCTTCACCCACTACACCCAGACCTTTTCACTCAACACATCAGCTTCATTGTCACCCACCTTTTCCAGACTGCATTACCCAGTTAACTTCCTTCCCGTCTCTCCTCCTCTTCTTTTTTTTAACCAATTACTTTCATCTTACCTTTGTAAAGCGTCTTTGAGTGCTTAGAAAAGCGCTATATAAATCTAATTTATTAGTAGTAGTTAAACTTTTCTTTATGGTCAGAACTGTTTGTTCTGACCATAAATCCTTGAGCAAGCTTTCTGATTCTAAACAGTGAATCACTTAACATATCTGAGGTAGAACATTTAAAAAACAATAATGATAAAACCGTTTTATAACAAATATGCATGAGGAAAATAAGTAATAAGGAAAATCTTTTTTTTAGTCCCTTTCCTCAACAAAATAAATATCTTAATAGAAAATAAAGTGCTAATTTGTTGGCAATTCAAATTAATTAAATAAAACATTTATTGAACATTTGTTATATTGTTATTGAGGAAAATTATATTTTTTATTATATATATATTATATATTATTTGTTTTATTGCCCAGCCCTAACAGTGGTATAAACCTCTATTCAGGGTTTGGTGTCTAAATTTTTAAATTCTCTGATCTGTTCCCCAAGCTGGACTCCCTCGTCTAAATGGTCCTATTTACCCACCATCTCAGTCCCTTATGTTTTTTAAATTCAGGGCAGTGTTTGGCCTGAACGCCAGGTTAGGAGTGTGAGCTGTCACACAAATGCACACACAGGCACAACCATACGGTCAAAATGTACATGTACGTTGTTAGCTAGCTACAGCCAACATCTGCACAGTTGGTACATATGCTGTTTATAGTAAATCAACACTAGCTGTGAAATTCTCACAAATTATGTGAGGCCAATATTCTCCCCTTTCATCCTGTCCTTGATATATACTTTTTTTAAACTTGGAAGTGAACTGAATCACATAACTGTGCTCCACTGGAAGCTGCTGCATTCAGTCCTACTGTAGCCTGTTCAAAATATCACAGCTACTTGAAAATCTTTTCCCACTGTCTGTGGACTGCTCACAGAGCATTCTCTATTTTTGAACTAGTTGCTGAATGCAGCTATTCACAGCTTCACAGCACTCCATCGATAATAGAACTGAGATGCTTTTGCTTCTGTCTTTTGGTCTGCCTGTCAAAGTGGAGGCAAATTGCTCTATGAAAAAAAACTGAATGTTCTGTAACATATTCAGTGTCTGGTTTCACTATCCACTCCAAAATATAACATCAAACTAACATCAGCTGGTAATTATGAACCAGTCAATCATAATGATTTCTTTACATAAAGAGATACAGTATATATCATAATTAGAAAACACTTAACAGTAACATAATAACAATGTGAATAGGTGATACAGTCACAGACAAAAGTACAAACACATGATTAAATTGAATTGTGTGTAAGTGTGCCCTCCTGGCATATCATATCACAGAACTCCATGGTTCCATATGTTCCTCATCAGTTCTCCTGCATAGAAATAAAGGCTCAGTTCCAATCTCCATCTCCTGTCAGTATTATGTCACCCATCAATCCATACATCAATATGATTTCTTTTTAGCTCATCCTGCAATTTTCTGCATTTATATGGAACACTTTTCTATAATGAATAAATCATACGTTGTGTCCTATTCCTCTTTTTTGGCAGCAGCTCAGTTAGCTTTCCATGATCAGGAAAGTTTCAACATATCTTCAGAGTCTTTGGACACCCTGATCAATACCTGCTGCAACAGAGCAAATTACAGAGGACTTTAGGCATTTTACTTTGTGAACATCAGAATATTCCCCAGATGTATTGATGCCGTGGTTAATGGACAATTACTAACGGGAGAGCAACAGAACTCAAACTATCCAAATGCCTAGCATCAATAATGAACAGTATTGCAGTGAGGTTTAAATATACCCTGTAGGTGCAGGTTTCTGTTGTGCATACACAGCAGTTTTCATACACAGCTGTAGAGTCAACAGACGCCTTGGTTTCTAATTTTAACAGTGATCACTATACCACCTATATTTTTTTTAAACATACTTCATTTTTCTCCTCTGTTTCCTCCTTTTCAGACTCTCATCAGAACTCCTCCCAATCCTTTAGAGAGTTGAGGTCCATTTGAAGTCAAACTTCATCCAACTACGATGTAGTTTTGCTGAGATTTCTAAAATAGCAAAACACATGCAAACTTCCAAATGTAACAGCCCTGCACTGCAGAAACAGGATTTCTGTTCAGTCTGATAGGAGGGATGATTGCTTTGTCCAACTGAAATCATAACAAATGAAAAATAATGTCAAAGACATTGATTATATATATATATATATATATAAAAACTCAGATTTTTATAATTGATATAAATCTGAGTGCATTTTCTTAGTGGTTTTAAAAAATAAGAACCATTTAGTATCTAAACTGAGTGATGCAAACACTTGCTTGCAGGCTTTTATGCTGTTTAATGTGCTAGAGTTAACTAGATTAGCTATGGGGATGGGAATCGATACCCGGTTCCAAAATTTCTATAAAACCCAAAAATCAATAAGGTCCAAGTTTATCACTACTGCTATCGAGACTAGTGGGTCCTTTAATGTAGTTATTCTTATCTGGGGAGTCAAGTCATGTCATTTAAATCAAATCGCCACCGCCAAACCAGTCATGCTGGAGGATGTTGCAGGCAGTAGAATGTTCTCCACGGCGTCTCCAGACTCTGTCACGTCTGTCACATGTGCTCAGTGTGAACCTGCTTTCATCTGTGAAGAGCACAGGGCGCTAGTGGCGAATTTGCCAATCTTGGTGTTCTCTGGCAAATGCCAAACGTCCTGCACGGTGTTGGGCTGTAATCATAACCTCCAACTGTAGACGTCAGGCCCTCATACCACCCTCATGGAGTCTGTTTCTGACCGTTTGAGCAGACACATGCACATTTGTAGCCTGCCGGAGGTCATTTTGCAGGGCTCTGGCAGTGCTCCTCCTGCTGCTCCTGCTCCTCCTTGCACAATGGCGGAGGTAGCGGTCCTGCTGCTGGGTTGTTGCCCTCCTACGGCCTCCTCCACGTCTCCTGATGTACTGGCCTGACTCCTGGTAGCGCCTCCATGCTCTGGACACTACGCTGACAGACACAGCAAACCTTCTTGCCACAGCTCGCATTGAGGTGCCATCCTGGATGAGCTGCACTACCTGAGCCACTTGTGTGGGTTGTAGACTCCGTCTCATGCTACCACTAGAGTGAAAGCACCGCCAGCATTCAAAAGTGACCAAAACATCAGCCAGGAAGCATAGGAACTGAGAAGTGGTCTGTGGTCACCACCTGCAGAACCACTCCTTTATTGGGGGTGTCTTGCTAATTGCCTATAATTTCCACCTGTTGTCTATTCCATTTGCACAACAGCATGTGTAATAAAACCTTTGCAAGTAAAAAGACAATACTTTATCAATACACCTGTTCAACAAGCAGCATGTACAAAGTTTTATTTTAATCTGCTCTGTCCACAGTTTCTCATCCTATATGTTTTATGTAAGCACAGCTAACGTTAACTTGGCAATTAGCCAAATGTTACAAACAAGCTAAATAGAAAGTGTATGTGTTGTGAATTATTTTGGAGCATTATAGCCTAAATTGTTATCATTAATTACTAGAGCAATGGTGGTCTACATTGTCATCATTTAAAGTGTTATTTTATAGTGTAAAGTTTAACTACTGAGTGTTTAATGAGTGTGTTCAAACTCATATTTTATTCTTATATGCTGTGTGTTTATCATATATTATTCTTATTCTCTGTGAACGTGTGCTTTTTAATGTGCCTACATGAGCAGAGAAGCTGCTCAGGCCGCGCAGGCAAAACCTAGCCAACCGTAACCCACTCATTAGAAGCAAGGCACCTGCAGTAAGTCACGTACGCCAGGGCTGAGATCATCGCGAACTGAAGCCAAGAATGAGATCATGACATGTTGTGATTTATGGCGCCTGGTACGGCTAGGTACTGCATGAAACCAAGCTTTGCGCTGCCGAAAGTTAACTTGTATGAGACAAAGCACTCTCATGGTTGGCATTGTTAAATCATGTAATTGATCATTGAATCACGTTATACATGTATGAAATATGTTATTCCTTATTAATTCTTTTAAAAAATACGATTGTAAGTGTTTAAGTTTTAATGGTGTCAAACTATGCCTGTATAACTTTAAAAAAGACGGTGGGACTGAAGTTGAAACATATTGGTGGATTTCTAATCCAGTAATGTAAAAAATATAAAGAGAGATAAATGGTAAC